>NC_051433.1:4522800-4584045 GCF_001649575.2 Kryptolebias marmoratus
AAAATTAAACGAAATAAACATTTGAAATATATGAGTTTGTATGTAATGTATGAATATAATATACAAGTTTCACTTTTTAAATGGAATTACTGAAATCAATCTACTTTTTCATGATATTCTAATTTTATGACCAGCACCTGTATATATTTCTTTCCTACTGTTGAAATCCCTTTTCAACATAAAGAAAGTCAAATTAAAACTTGAAACAAGTTGGTGACCCAGAAATGACAGGTTTTGTTGAAGTTCTTCACCCAGCTTAGTACATGAAGACTGGGGAGTTGAAAATGAAATGACTTTCAGTGAAAAATCAGAATGACCTGGAATTTTCTTTGTGGTTTTGTTCTGTCTCTGCAGGAGTTTGTTTTGCAGTGTGTGTTCTGTTTTTTACAAGTGTTATACTTGTATGTAAAATTCAAAATGGGAAGGGATATTTAATCTAGATTTGATTGGCACACTAAAAAGGTTATGTGGCTTACAGCATCCAAAGGAACAGGGGCCTGTAGAGGATAACATAGAATTGGCCTTGCCTACCTTACTATTACATCATGATGATAGGAGCCAAAAAACAGATTGATAAATTGAAGAACATTCTGGGAAATTAAACAAATGTTTTGCAAACTGAGATAGAAACACAGATTCCAACTGTGTGACTCATAATCAGAAGAAAAATAAAGCATTTAGTTGCTTATGGTATGTAAAGGAAAAAAGGTTTAACAAGTATTTGAAAGAAGCAAATATATAGAGATAAAACTTGCAAATGTTTCTTTTTTGCTTGTTTTACCGCTTTTAAGCTGTAACTAAGTTTAAAGGCAGAACAAATTAAACAAGACATATTCAGCAAAAGCAATAGCCTGGTTTTGTTTGTTTGTTTGGGGAATCAAAGTCAGCATTTTTGAGACTCATGTCAAACTTTTATTCTTTTTAAATCCAACAAAATGCCATTACTATAATTTCAAATAATTTCCAAAAAAACTGATGAATGGGGTTGCATGGTGGTGTAGTGGTTAGCATTGTTGCGTCACAGCAAAAAAAGGATTTTGGGTTTGAATCTTGGCTGAGGTCTTCCTGTGTGGCGTTTGCATGCTTTGTACAGTTTTTTTGTCTGGATACTGGTCCAAAAGCATGCATGTTAAGCTAACTGGAGATTTCAAACTAATCCCAGGTGTGAGTGCACATGGTTGTTCCCTATTGTGTGTCCCTTTGACGGATAAGTGATCTGTCCAGAGTGTGCCCTTTCCTCTCTTTATTGATAGCTGGAGATGGACACATCCCCACAACCCTGCACACAATGAACTGGGTATAGAAGATGAGAGGATGGATGCATGTAATTCCAGTTGTGTAGTTCTATGTATTGTTTAGCTACTTCTCTTTTGAGGTGATGGACTGGTGACTTGTCCTAGGTGTACCCTGATCTAGAACAGGATTAAGCAAATACAGAAAATGAGCAAAACAAAATATGTTTGTACACAAAATGTCTGTGTATTTATTTGTTTATGTTTTGAGAAAGTCAATTTGTGCTGCTTCACAGCACAATAAGAATGCTCCTACTTTTTTCTGATTGACAGGGCTTTATATTTTCATAACTATGCAGTCATTCAGTTCCCACACTGAATTTCAGGTGTTCTTGAAGAAAAGCCTAGCCTTTAGTTTCTTCAAAGGCACCTGTCTCAATAGCATGACACTTAGAAATGTCTTAGAGCATGATAAGCCACACGTGAGAAAATATATTCTTGGAATTAGCATGCATGCCCGCTATCTGCTTTTTGTATGAAAACAAGTCATCTGTTTGACATTTGAATGCTTCAAATTATGTTTTTTTTGCAGTGAACCAAACAGTAGAGTATTATGATATTTTATTTATAGTTATCTTCTACAGTATGCAGTTTGCCTCTAGAATGACTTATTGCCTTGTAGCCTCAGACCCTAAGGGTTGACCACAGGGTAGATGTCTACCACAATACAAATAATGCAACTGAATTGGAGACCATCATGACAGATTTGTTCTCCCTCTCAACTCCCTCTGGCATATAAAGTAGTTAGGGGGTCAGTCAAAAACGGAGAAAATTAAATCTTTCTTTGCCTGTATAGTTGAAATTTAAGTGGTAATCAAATGATAAAGCTTGTTATTAGAGGAGGCGATTAAATGCTTGGGGCAAGAAGTTCAAACAGCACAGTAACTTTCCTAAACATCCTTGTGGACCTTCATACTCTTTCTGATGTCTTCAGCTTGCGTGGGAGTTTGAAGCAACTAACTCTGATTCCCTCAGCAGCTGGTGGTTTTTAAAGATGCAGTGTAGACAATCACTGCCTTACTCAAGAGGTCTACTAAAAGAGTAATTTTATGACCTACAGAAAGTAGTAGACTATTGTCAAATAATGCAAAATGTAGATTTATCTGATATTTTTTAAAATCTCATCATGTTTTTTTTTTATTCAGAAAGTGCCCACACAATCCCAGCCTTCTTGACAACTTTTCATGTGTTCTTTCACTGTATCCTACTTCCATCTATCTATCTATTTTCTTTACCTGTTTTTTTATTCTTTCACAGTCACAGAGGAGCTGGTGTTTATGTCCAGCAGTCACTGTGAGAGAAGCGGGGTGCGCCCTGGACAAGTCCATCACAGGGCTACATAGAGACAAATTACAGTTACCAGTGAACCTAACATGCATGTTTTTGGTCTGTGGGATGAAACAGGAGTACCCGGAGAAAACCCACCCGTGCACGGGGAGAACAAGCAAACTCAGCACATAAAAACACCAGGCCAGGAGGCGATCCTGTGAACTTCTCACAGTGAGGCAACAGCTGTAACCACTACTGTCACACCGCCCTGTATTTCACTTGCAAATATGAATTTTGCAGTTTGGTTTATTGTGTTCAAACATGATTGCTAATGCTGCAATGTTCCAACATTAGTCTGTCCGTTAACATACAGTATGTGTGAACTACCATTCACATGGTGCATGAAACTTTACATTTCTGCATCTCTGCATATATGACAAGGGAACCTGAGCTTCCTCAAAGAAAAAAAAAACCCTTCTGTTCGCAGATGATTTTTCACATCTTGACATTCTGATTTTTAACTGTCTTTCTTTTTGTCATAGTGATGAGTATTTTTGGCGGACTTGACAGAAGGAAAATTACTCCGAGTCATGGTGACCTCAGCCTGAAAAGAAACTGAGGTTGTGTTTTTGTATCACAGTATGTGCAGTATATCAAGGTTATCTTCTTAAAAAAGGTGGTGAGGTGGCATGGCATCCATTAGCAATAAATTATACCAAGTCTGAGATAAAAAGAGACATCGAGGAGCAACTCTATTTTAGCTAGAAGTCTAAGTAGAAACATGACATTGAAATCATGTTGTTGAAACAGGGATTTTTTCAAACAAATTTATATCTTTACATTTTTGTAACACAGTGTAAATATAGGAAGTCGGTTCCTTTTTTAAATTTATACATAATTGTTTTTGTTATCCTTCATTATTCACTCCTCTCCTTTTTTAAAAAAATATACTGCATTAACCTAACAAAACATGATTTTCTCTTCTACATACAGCCCTATATTATTCTAATATACCTGCTTTATGTTTTGACTGTAAATATCCCAGTTTGTAGTTGTGCTTTCTGAGTTTGATCACTTTCTTTATTAAGCCTAGAGCAAAGCCCTCTTTGTGGCAGTGAAAACAGCACCACAGAGGTTTCATGAAAAGTCTTGATCAGGCATGAAAAAGGAAAGAGATGGAAGGGGGTGCTTTAATCTGCACATTGACGTCACTCTGGGTGGGCTGATGCTGTGCAGATGGGTGTACAGATGAATTGTGTGGGTTATGTATCTTACGACAACAGATTATTTCTTTATGCATGCTGGGTTTCTCTATATGAGCCTCAAAGATGCTTTTATTTTTTTCCATTGAGGAATTTTTTTCTTTTCCCCTGCCTTCTTCCTCCAAAATGAAGACATCAATCTCAAGTTATTGGGGCAGGTATTAGTTAAGTTTGACAGTCAGTTTATAATAAGAAAAGTCTCTGAATCCTTAGTGCTATAACATCTGTCTTTTATGATAACATTTATCATCAAGCCTTTGATCCGCTGCAGAACTTATCGTGCAAGTTCAGAGAATTAATCTCTTGAACATGGCGTGAATTACACAACGATAGGAACTTTGTGATACAGCCTGCTTTAGATATGTTTATTTAAATTCACTCTTCTCCCAAGATGAAGCTTAATATCGTGAGGCTGCTTCATCTTTAAGGATGATTGCACTCATGTTTCGGATGCTTGCTCCTTCATTCAGAATTTTTATATAAAGAACGGATTGTGATGATCTAATTTATTTTTGCTTTATAAAACTGTCAGTATTGATTTACCTCTAGTCATAAGTGTTGCTTATGCCTGGAACCTGGTTACTCTCTGCTACTCTCAGGAAGGTGAAAAGAAAACAGCGTCAGGGAGCAGCAGTAATGACTCGTCAGTTTTGGTTTCTTGGAGTGCCGGGATTCTTGGAAGAATTAACATGTATGAAAGTGCAAAATGTGAGGTCATGCCATGAGTCTGACCTTTTCTTATTGCGATCTGTTGAGGCATGTAAGCATGAAATTCCAAGCTGTTCACATTTACTGATACTGATGGTTCACCTTTACCCAGTTTAGATAGCTTTCATTGTTCATGGTTTCATTTGACTGTTAACTCATATGTTATTTAAGACCTAATCCACAGTATTTATCCTGACAAAGCTTCTCTGAAGTAAAGGTATATAATCTCTTATTGAAATGTCAAGAAACTGCTTGGAAGAGCCTCAGGCCATGTCTTTTACTTGCCTGTGACTTGATAGCCTCCAATCCATGATTGTCAGCTCATGAGGAGATTTCATTTTATTATTTTTTTTAATGCTTTTGAAAGAAAATTTAAAAAAAGTAAAATTTCAATGTTCATGCAGAATTGCAAAGCTAATTTTATTCCACATTATATTTTATGAGAACAATGTTAGATTGAGGGGTATAATGGCAAATGTCTTTGCTGAATAATGTAATGTTTAGTATGCCATCTAACGCTTGCTATGACATTTTTGTCTCTTGAGGTTAGTAGTTCTGTCTCTGTTGATTTATCACATCTAGTTTTTTCTCTCTTCAGTTCAAGCTGATTTTTATACATCATTTATATTTCCAGTTTCACAGGTGCTATGTTTAGTTCTTTGTAAAAGCAAGTTGTCAAAGAGAAGTGCTCAAATTTTACTTTTCTAAAAACCATGGGCACATGAAACCTCTATTGACTTTTTGATTCTCAAAAACCATTTTAACAAAATGCCTACCTGCATGTATTATCAAGCTGCTAAACAAGCAAACGTTAGGGGGCCAGTGGGATGGCAACAGAATAAATAAATGGATTTCATTCATTGATTTTTGCTACTGTTTGCCAAGTTTGACTTTTCAGTGATACAATTTGGCAGAGAATAGATCCTTTGTACAGTCTCTTCTTAGCCTTTGTGCAGTCTTTGTTCCATGAGATGGTAGAAGAGACATCTGACTCTTCTGACTGAAATGTTCTTCTTGTGCATTTTCTTGCCTATATGTATCCTGGGTATCTAGAAACCTAAAACGAATGAAATGTGCAAGAACATTGTCACACTTCCTTGCAGATTCAATGTCACCTCCATTGTATGTGGAACGAGTTAAAAAGGACCATATATGCAGTGAATAGTCTTTTACCCGAGTGAAACTGCAGTATCTGAAAGTACTCTTTCTTCTCTATACATCACTGTCAAGCTGTACTCCTAAAATGGCACACCATTAGCTTAACTGCTGCTCTTGATGCTGGTGTATTTACAATGATTCAGCACAATGCAGGCAGCATGCTGTTAAGAGCATACATTTTCCTCAAAATGACACATTAGTTATTTGACATACTGCTGACATAGCCTAATATTCCATTCATTAGGCTTGTATTGAAAGCAGTAACATTAATGCAACCTTGTGTGTTTATCATGTTGATTGTTCTAGACATTTTGTCGTTCATTGAGTTTTATACTTATTACGTTTTATACTTCAGTAGTAATTTATATTAATAATTAATATTATATATTGATAGGTAAAATAGAAAGTATTTGCTTTCAAGACAAGTTTCATTATTAGTGGGTAGTGACTAAAAGAACAAGATCTTGGACACAAGCGGTCAAAATGAGTTTTCTCTGCAAGGTAGATGAGCTCTTCTTTGAAGTAGGGTGAGAACTTTGGTTATCTGGGAAGGACTCAGAGTAGAACCACTGCTCCTCCACATCGAGAGGAGCCAGTTGTGATGGTTCGGGCATCTCGTAAGGATGCCTCTTGAATGCCTCCCTAGGAAGGTGTTCCAGGACACGCTGGAGAGAATGTCTCTTGGCTGGCCTGGAAACTTCTGGAAGAGGTGGCTGTGGAAAAAAAATGTCTGGGCCTCCCGACTCAAGCTGCTGGCTCTGTGACACCAGAATCCATATGGATGGAAGTCTCATAGAAAAAAAAAGTTGTCAAATGCCAATGATCTCTTCATCTCATAAATAAAGTTTTTTGTGATCAAATAATTGCGCTTTGATGAGTAACTTCAGGCAATGGGTAGAAAATATGCTTGGAAAGGCTTGTGATTATGATGAGATTCTGTTTCCTGAATTTAATGAAAGTTATGAGTATCTATTGGGGAATAGAGTGAAAAGAAAGCTTGCTCTGATATGGAAAAGTACAGCCAGCCTTTTGTTGTGAATCAAAATTGTGCTGTAACATCCCTGTTGGAAAGGTGAAAAGGAATTGGGAAGGGAGGATTAAAAAAAACTGGTTTGTTATCCTCTACTTTTACACAACTAACTACTCAAGCTTGCAAAATAAATGTACATTTTGTATTAAATTTTATATGGGCACCTGTTTTTCAGCCACAAAGTTGAACTGAATTGTTTTTCTTCCATTTCAGCAGTTTGATTTATGCATCCACTCAGATGCTCCGTTTCCTCATATGTCTGCCACTTCCAAGGGGAGTTGAATGTTAGAAAAAGCACACATTAGTCCTCGTCACAGCTGACTGAACGAAAGGCTACATTCTGCAGGATAGTGAAACTTTCATCATGTCATAGCAACACTGAGGAAAGGAAGTGCTAGTGTCAGGATGCTCATAGATTGTACAGCTATTTGAATATTTATATCAGTTTTGTGTGCTCTAGCACTATTATTCAGCAGCATTCTATAATCATATTTTTTTGTGAAATGTTTAATTAGATATTAAACAGTTAGTTTCAGACTTAAAGCAGATGCAGTTCAATCAATATCACCTTATTGCAATATGTTATTGCTTGAGAAAACAAAAGAAACAAGAAGAAAAAAAAACAGACAAACAAAGAGGAAAACAGAAACATTTTCCAAGTCTTTAGATTCTTCTTTTAACATCATTACATTTACAATGCAGTAAATATAAAAATAGATGCTGTTACCAGTTTTAGAATATGTAAAGGATCTTCTTCTTGCATTATAGATTCTGTGAGATTAGGAGATTAACTCTTTTCTGCAAAATTAAAGGTCATTTTTGGATCAACATCTGTTGCCCTACATAGACTTACAGCGATGGACTTTTGTACTCAGTTTCCTTTTGGGACCTCACCTAAAACTATCAGTGTGTACCATAATAATTATAGAATGAAAAGTAAGATAAATCATGTGTCTGGGAGTGAGGTTCCGCCTCATGTGGAGGAGTTTTAAATATCTCATGGTCATGTTCTGGAGTGAGAGAAGAATAGAGTTCAAGATTGACTAACGGATCGTTGCGACTTCTTCAGTCTTACGTTCTCTACACCAAGACAAAGCTTACTGGTCAGTCTACGGTCCTACCCTCACCAATGGTCATGAACTTTGGGTTGGGAAAGTAAAATCTAAATTGCGGATACAGGCAATTTAAATGTTTGGTGTGAATACAGCCTATATCGCTTGGCTGGCATGGGAATGCTTCAGAATTCTCCTGGAAGAGATGTTTGAGCCTCCTGACTCAAGCTGCTGCTGTTGCAACACGACTCCGGAACAAGCGGCAGATAATGGATGGATGGATGAATGGATGAGTGGATGAACAAATCATGTCAATAGCAAGTTTTGACTCTTTGTAACTCATTTCATTTAATAGTGCCATTTGAGGCTACATGGCGGGTATAACATTAATCCTGTTGTTTTAGCTCCACCCATAAGAGAAGATCACCAGCTGATAAAAAGATTAAACTATACTAAGCCAGAAAAATATATGTCTAAAACATCAAATATTTCTTTGTTTGTGACCAGACACTTAAGGGATGGAACATTAAAATAGGACTAGTTGGTAAAGATACTTCAACCAGAGAAATAAGCAACATCTCATCTGGCAGGTGCTCTTTCATTTATCATTTCAGCTTTGACATTTCTAAGACAAACCTGAGCTTTATAACAAAATCCTTTTGTAAAGGATTTAGCAAAATATTACCAACAAACAGCTTTAGTCAAACAGCGTGCAGTTCTGAGAGTTGAAGTTACTGGTTGTAAAATATGAAATCAAAAATAACAAACAGGTTATCCTGAAATGGTGCAATTTGAATGAGTTTGCCAGTCGTATTTCAGATATATGGACATGCAAATCTGAAATGTGAGTTTAATCTCAATGTAAACAGAGCACTGAGCTAAACCCAAACTGGTGTATAAGCTTGAGTCATGTGACTGACCTACCTTAGGCTGGTTATAGTCTGTGTAGGTAAGCAATTATGGTGGAATCAGACAAGAGAAGAGTTGAGGAAACAACATTGAAGTGGAAATATGAAAGTGAATCTGCTGTTAAATGCAAAAAAAAGTATGAATAAATATTGGGAATCATGCAGGGCAGTGGAGTGCTGTAAAGACAGAGCTCAGCAACATGTTTGTATAGTTTATTCAATGAATCTGAGCATAAATACATACCAAAACATCAAAACAGTCAGATATCTCTATTTCAAATAGCTCTTCTATGAATGTCATCATTGTTGACCTATTTTCAGTCACTTCGACTGTTTCTGTAGATAAACAAACACATAAACATTCATATGAGAAAAGAAAACATTTCTTACCTTATGATTTTATTTTCTTTTTTGACTGCTCGTCATGACACTGCAATGAGTACCTTTTTATTTTATTTACTTTGATTTAGACAGGTAATCTTATTGAGACAGGTCGTCTCATTTACAAGAGATTACTTCATTTTTATGTTGTGCTTTGGTTAGAAATTCTGCATTTATTATATGTTAAAGTGACTTTTGTCAGCTGTCTTATCTTCCAGCATTTTATTTCAACATGACACCACACTTGTCTCCTCCTAAAGCTGATCACTGCTCATATTTCAGTAGTGCTTAATGTTTTGTCAAAAATGACATTTCAATTAAGATCAGCAAATTATTACAATAAAGCAGAAGGCATTGCAGTGTATGCACATAGGTATAGGATAGAAAAAAGAATGATATCAGGTGGACAGGAGCAGGATTACAACATGCAGCCAAAGCATACATTCACAACCCAATAATGAAAAATAAATCCTGTGGTAAATTAAAAATGAAGAGGTTTTCAAGGACATAATTGATAAGATGAAAAATTAAGTGGGTGTAATTACAAAAGGAGTTTTGAAAGCTGACTTTACCTCTGCTATTTCATATTTTACAAAAAGAAAAATAACTATTTGAGTTTATTAGTACATGATGAATCTATAATTCAAACTACCACTATGGCTATAAAGTGAGGTAATTTGTACTAATGAGGAGATGCGAAACTATTAAATGCATGAAGACTGACTATATAGCAAAACCATTTTTCAAACAACATATGAAACTAAATATGAAAATTATCTTTTACTAATTGTTTATGATAAAACCAACAAGATGAGAAAGGGGCTCAGAGTGGGGCCGCTGCTCCTCTGCATCAAAAGGAGTCAGCTGAGGTGGTTCAGGCATCTGATTAGGATGCCTCCTGGGCACCTCCCTTTGGAAGTTTACTGGAAATAAAGAACTTACTGGAGGGATTAGTATTCTCTTTAGCCTGGGAACCTTTTGGGACCCCCCCAGGAAGAGCTGGAGAGTCTCACTGGGAAGATGGGTGTCTGTGTTTTCCCTCCTGGACTTGTTGCCTCTACAACAAGTGGCAAAAAATGGATGAAAAAGTAAAAGAGAAAAAGAAACAACAATTATCATGGAACTTTTTAAATGTAAATAACAGTTTTAATTGTTACTTATTAAGTGTGTTTGGGTCTGGGTTTTTTTGTTTAAAAAATTATCATGACATTTGTTAAATGTTATGATCAAGTGACTGTCTGACTTTTAAAGATTTCTTTAAAAGTCACACATCATTGTTTTTAAAATTGTTTGCAATCTTTACTATACAATTTGTCAAAATAGAAAAGAAAAAGGAACATTGTATTTTTGAACAACAGTAATGACAGTAATTATGATTTCTTAAATTTATATAAAAAACAGAAGCTTATAGGCAAAATAGCTTTTTTTTTCTTTTTTTTAATATTGACAGTATTGTAGAATTAGTCATAGACGAATTGAATAGGAAAATATTTCTTGCAAGCTGTGTGAATATGCAAATTATATGTACAACATCAATAATAGTGTTGCAGCTTAATGCACTTGAACATGGTGGAAGAATGGAGGCTTGTTGTGGAGAGGGCCATTCTGGCATGGACTGATGAGGAAAAAGATGAAGATGAAAATGTAATTTATCAAATGAAGTGAAATGTGTGCTTGTCATCTGAGATGCAGCTTTGCCTGTAATTAGTGAAATGTGCATATCCCCCTTACTTTCACATGCGGTAAGGTGGGATGGGACTCGATAAATGTGGTTGATTTTGCACATTTAGTTTGCATAGGTCAGTTTTACATATTAAATTCTTCAGCCCTCTGGAGATGGTGTATCAAATGAAAGCTGTGGTGCAAGTTGTGCCATCATAGTAATATAAACTTTAATTTTCGTTCATCTAAATCCTAATAAGAAAAAATGAAAGTTCCATAAATTTAGTTAATAATTAATAGTATTTACCATTATCCTATCTCGAATTTTTATTTATTTTGGTGATGATTCATCTTAAACAAAAACATCACACCACAATAATTATTACTGTCTTGGTTCTTGTCATTACCTGTTTTAGTGCTTCTGCTTAAGCCTCCCCCACAGTGTCTGCAGTGGGCTGAGGGAGTTCTAAACTATTTTTCTTTATTTTATATCAAATTTTTAATTTGAATCATTATGTCTTTGTTTAAATATAATGACTTTATTCAGTAATGTCTTCTTGTTTGGTTAATTGCACTAAATTACACATACATGTGAACTCTCCTAATAATGCTGTCTTTTGTGTTTTATAGTGGAACATTTGAGTGTTATTGCGAGTGTCTTTGCGAATCAATGGGAAAAAATAGAAAATGCTGTAGAAAATTTCATGAAAACTGGTAAATAAATAAATAAAGTGTTCCTAGGAAAACCTTAATACAATTTGTTGTAGTTCGGTATTACTTTAATTAAAACCTGTCCCCATTCCCCTTCTGTGACCATGGATTTTTGAGCAGCTAAAATTTTGCATTCAATTAGAGTTAACTATGATTCCTCTTGAAAACTGTAGTAATTAGTAGCCTCAGTTTCCAAACTATCAAGTGTAATTAAAAGTAGGAGTGTAACAGAATATTAAAAAAGCCTCTCTCCTATCTTTTGTAAAGACATTGTTGGCATCAAATTCTTTCTACAAAAAAGGGTTTTTGCTTTTAAGTGCATCAAAAACGTATTCTGAATGGTGCACTACGCTGACAGTAGAGTCAGAGACTGTAAAACTGTGATCTGATATGAATTCCATGTTTTAGAGCCTGTGCCCAGACAACACTGTGATGTATGAAGTCACTGGCAAAGAAAAGGGCATGTGACAAAGCTGCAGACTGTTTGATATTCAGAGGGGTGCTCTTCTTCGGACTGACCTGAGTGAATAGTAAACGCCCTTGCGGTTCAGTCACTGAGGGCCAGTATGAAAAGAAAATACTACTTCAAGTTATGTTTGAATTTCCTGATAAACTATTAACTGTGCTAATTACTTTAAAGCCACCTTAATATTGTTATATTATTTATATTTAAATTAAAGGACTAACATTTCTTGAATTAACACATTTAGCCCACCATCTTTTAAGTAAGAAGTTTAAACAAAAATCATCTTATAATGAAAAATGACAAAAGTTATCACCATTTTGGTCAAACAAATAGCACAGTTTCATACAAAATTGCAACATGTTGATTGTACCACACCAAATTTTAACTCATTACATGTAAAATTCACTGAGTTATATCATGTTTTGTGTAGGTTAAGGTCAATAAGCTGTGGCAGCCATGTTGAATTAGATTGACTCCGAAAGGTAATCACTTGTATATGTTCAGCCAATAAGTACTTTCAGAGAGCTTCATTGAAATCCGTTCATTGTTTTGACATATTTTGCTATTAGATAATCAGGGTTGGCTTCAAAAATTAATGCCAACGCAAATGATGTCACACAATGTGTTGGGGTTGGGGACAATCCACATTTAAAGGTTCAGTAACACAAAATTGCCTGAGTTATAGCCATTTTTGTTTTTAAAGGTCAGTTTGCATTGGTGGCCATCTTGAGTTAAGTTAATTCCTAAGGTTAGTCAGTTGTAGATGTTCATCCAATGATTACCTTTTGAACGTTTAAATAAAATCTGTCCACTGGTTCATGAGATATTTTGCCAACAAATAGAGTTAATTTTAAAAAGTTAATGCCAAAGTTCTAAAAACAGATGTCATGTCACCAGTTAGTGCTTGGAATCTAAATTGGGGATCAGTATCAGCTACTAACACACAAGATTTTTGTTCAATTTCTGCAAAATTGACTAAAATATAGCCATTTGTCTGTTTCCCAGGGATTGCTTTGCTGCCAAGGCCATTTTGAATCAGGTTGACCCAAAAAATTAATCAGTTGTGAATCTCAACCCAATGATTACTTTCTGAAAGTTTCATTAAAATTTGATAGGCAATTCATGCGATATTTGGCAAAAACATTATGGCTTTGTCTTTGCCATCAGGGACGTGACAAATATTGTCGGTTGAAAAAAATGTAGCTGAAATTGAGTCAGACTTTTTTAAAATATACTTATATTTGCTGAAAATACCTACAATACTAACAAAAAAAAAACTGTTGGTAATAAGATGTCACTAAATACTGGCAAAATTACAGACACCAAATCATAAAAGAACATTTACTTTTTAAAAACTGGTATATTTTTTACTGTTTGTTTTTCTTTTGAAATTTTAATGAGGCTGAAACAAGTGTTATTTGGAAATATGTGCTCTGAGGACAGGGAGCTCCACGTTCTAATGCCAGAAACACTTCTGTTTGGCTTTGTAGTCCGTCCTCACAGTAAATTGACATCTTAGATTTGCCCCCACTGAAAATTCTCCTCCATCACCAGATGTATTTCTGCTTTGAACAACGCCCAGACAAAGTCAACCACTTGCCAAGTGCTCAGCAGCCAAGAGTCAGCAATGGATAATCAATAGAGATTTGCAGGAGAACTTTTCCAAGGCATCAGTGTGTGACATCTTCACTGTCACCTGACTGTACAAATAACAAAGCTTATTCATATAACTATGTTGCGTTTTGACATCTTAACACCTTCATCCATACTTAAAGATAACACATCTGTACATAGATGGGTATTTAATAAGCTACTCCATTTACCCAGTAGAAAAACTAGATATTACTCTGTATTTCAGGGTGAATATGAATTATTTGCATTTCTTTTTTTTGTGTTATACTTAATATTATGATTCTATCTGTTTGCTTTTTTCCATCCAAGGCTTTAATTAAATGGTTGTCTGCCTAATCATATTATGGTGTGTTCCCAAACAAATGCACGCTGAAACAGCACTTGTTGTGTAAATAAATGTTAAACATGGTGCTCTTTCAATTGCTTGGGTGGATTAGAATTTTATAATGAGTGAAATAAGCTTAATGTAGTGACTGCATGAAGTAAATGTTTGTTGGAAGTTTGAAAGCAGATGAATGTTGCAGACTATTTTAAAAACAAGGGCAAATAAAAAAATAATACCACCCCTTACACGTAAAATAGAGGTACATTTATTAAATTACATTTAAGTTACTTCACTGATTAAAGCAATCACACTGTGTGTCAGCTAGGTTGAGCCAAAGCCTAGCACCACTCACATATGGTTTCACATCTAACACAAGGGAACAGTAAATATGAAATGAATATGCATGAATGCTAAGCAGCAGCACAAAACATGCTCCATCAATGCCTGAGAAAAACTGGCTGCAGATATCTGGCTACTTAGTGCTGGTATCACCATTAGAACTGATATACGCTCCACCTACTGGATGAAAATCAATTGGTGGACCCTCCTCTTCCCCTGTGTTGCCAAGATGTTATTCATTAAGGGTGAAAAGTGCACAGTATTCTATAATGAGGACATAATAAAGGTACTTATAGTGCAGCACAGCACTTAAAAGCCCTCCAAATAGCAAGCACAAGTTCAGAAGTGCATTTACAAACTACAATGCTCAATTTTCTCTTTGACTCCTTTACTAACGTTGTACAAAATATCACACCCATACTCATATAAATAACTATTGATTTTTTTTTGTTTGTTTAGTTTCTTATTATTCTTTATTTTTTCAAGGAACAATAACAAATAAGACATGCAAGGTTTGTCTAATCTTTAGCAAACACAATTAAGAACTGAGGCAAAAGAATACCAAAATTAATTACACAATTTGTTCATATAGTTTGAGAAATAATATACAAGTAAATGTTTACTGGGAGAAGAAAACCGTGTCAAATCTTTGAATAAAGGATGTGCCGTTTTTCAGCTCACCTTCAGAGCATGATAATTATGAGAAAGTAAAATTGTTTTTGACATTTTCTCCTCATCTTTTCACTGTATTTTGACTGGTTTGTTTCTCTCAGTGCTGGATGTTCCTTTTTTTTTTTTTTACAGCCAACTGTAATGAAGCCAGTTAAAGCCATATAGCATCACTCTTATGGGGAATCTTTGCAGAGTCATTAGTTCATATTGTGCTATCTGAAGCAGCAGGATGTAAGGACAAGAAACCTGATAAGCTTGACTTGCTCTTTTGCAGTTTAACTAATTGTTATTTACTAAATTATTTACAAGACATATTCTACTCAATTTCTGAGTCATCACTTTTGTTGTTACTTTGACCTCATTGTGGATTTTATAATGGCGGTGAATGGATTATATTAGGTAAAGGCATCTGCATTGTGCGAATTAACCTCTGGTTTAACAAATCAGTGCTATGTTCAAAATGAAGCAGAAAGAAATATATACATATTAAATCCTACCACAATGTTGTTATGTTTTTAACACGGTGGTGCAGCCACGATTAGCCAACAAATATTATATAAGCACTTATCAATGCATTTCTTTCCTGTCATAGCAGATGACCTGGCAAAGTTTAAAAGCAGAAGAGGATTCAATTAACACAGAGGATGACAATGAATCCTTAACTCCAGATGAACCTCTTACAGCATGGTTTTCATTGGTTTAATCTTTGTCTATCTTACTTGGTAGATGTCTTTAAAATTTGATCTCATCCTGTACTATGGTGGAGAACAAGAGATAAAAAGAATAATCTGAGAATATCTTTGGGCTAAGATGGAGATGGATTTCTCTGAAACACATTGTTTAATGACTCATTATTGCGGTCAGCCACTGAAAATAGATGAGATAGACATTTTTATCCTGATTAACGTGCCTAATGGGTTTTGCCCATAAAACCAAACTGCTCCTTCAGTGAAGCATGCTGAAGCTGTCTCTCTCTCATATTTGCAGGTCGATAATGCATACACTAATCCATCAAGATTGACAGTGATCATTAAAATAATAAGGAGAGCACATATTTGATATGAACTGTCTTGCTGGTTGTTGCCAGTTGAATAAAATTGTCTGAGACTAACTGGCAACCTTGACAGAAGCCTTTAACGCTAGGAACTTTATTACTTGCACACTAAAAGTTCATGCACATAATAAAACTTTTCTATTTGCAAATACATATATATATATGTATTTGCAAATGTATGTGCCTTACTCTGGCACAGCAGCACATTTTGTTTGTGGTCTCGACCCTTGTGTCTTAACAGACCACTAGATATAGCTGAGACTCTACAATCTATATTTACAGAAATGTTATCAACCCATTGCTGAGGGCGTAAACATAATTTGTTATGCAAGCTGCAAGGTGTATACTTGAATTTGTGCAGCACATTCATTTGGAGTTTAGTCTTCAGGAAAAGGGTTTGTAAACATTCATGTAGGTCAGATTTATGTGCCAAAGTTAGCTAACAATGTTTATCTCCAAGCAAGATTTAATGCTTCACCAGATTAGATATTTGTTGTCTTGGTGTGTTTACAAAACTGTTAAACATAACAAATTCATACTACCCTCCAGGTAATCAAAATATAACTTAAAACATAGAGAAGCATATAGGTTAAGGAACTGTACTTAGTTGTGTACGCAGTATAACATAAAGTCGTTTACCAGCCATGTTAAAATAGAGCAGATGTCATCATTTCATGAGCAAGTTCATGAGCACCAGCTATATTGGGAGTATAATGGAACTAATGAAACCAGACGCCATCTATCTCTCAAGTACTTGTACCAGCAAATGAAGCTTATCATAATACACATTTATTAATGAGCTGCTTGAGCTCAATAAAATACTTTTCAAATGGGGTGTTGAAAATGGAGAGGTAAGGACTCAGGGTGCAGACTGAAAAGTACAAGTAGGAACACAAGAAGTGCAGCTTTCATTTCTTTAAAAGAAAAACATATAATTGAACCTAATGACAATCTCCAAATCGGTACTACTTCAACCTCTCAAGCGTGCATCAGTTACACTTTACTGCACAGAAGCCATACAGTGGTATCACTTTTATCACCATTTTATATTTCCCTTGTAGGCACTATTTGTGTGAAATCTGTGTAATTTACTTTTTTAAAGAAAAATCTTGCACTTCTCATCTTTCACAATTTTACAACAGTGACTGAAAAGTACTCAGAGTGCTCTGTAGTTTCCCATATCCAGCCTGACACACATTGATAATTGTTGAGACACTGTATAGCAGGAGCCAAAGACTAAATTTTTATTGATTTGTATAACTTTTAGAACATGAAAACACATTTAGTGCTCAGATAACCAATGTTCAGAAAAAATCTTAATATCAGTTCAGTTTCCTGTATGATAGTGTTTTACAGTTCCCTCAAAATATGCTCTCATATGTGACTAAATAACTACACACAAAACAATATTATTTGTTTTCGGTAATAAGTAAAATATTTGTATATTGTTTTCATCCTGAAAATGATTAAGCTTGTGTTCTGTGTTCATTTCAGCACTACTGTAGCCTCATAAACTTGTTGCACTTTTATTATTTCTGTTTAGTAATTCTTCATGTAAATATGTTAATTTATAAAAGACTTGTTAGGGAAGTAATTAAATTGCAGTCCATATAACAATAATGGTAGTTATACTGGTTATCTGATCTGTAAAACACAAAACTTTAATGTTAAAATTAAGCTCTGAATTGTTGCAAATAAAATGACCCCCTTAATAGTTTAGACAGCCTTTTTCACTCATTTATACATTTTGTGGAAAAAACTACAACAAGGCAATGCAGTATAAATGTTTGCTACCAGCTGTGTTGTAGTTACTGTTGTAACTTAAAGCAAAAGAAATGCTAAGAGTTTGTTATTTACAAAAAGGTTTTATGTCAGATACCTGCCAGTTAGATTAATAAATCAATAAATAATAAACAGTGGTGAAACGTTTTTGCTCTTTTTTTGTTGAAAATAAATGAAACTGATTTAAATTATGAACTATAATGTATTTACATTTGTTTGAATTTTCACTCTATAACTTTTGGAATTAAGTATCTATCATATTATTAAAATTATTTTCTTCTATTTTTAGATTCTTCTGTTGAAAATGTTCATGGAGAACATCAACATATAAAATGTATAAAAACAGTTTCAGATTAAAACGGGTGAATGGGGCATCCCCGATTAGTTTAAATCAATATAAAGACCTTTCATTGTCCCTTTCATAAAATAAATGAGCAGGAGCAGTAGCAACGTATCACTGCAGAATACAAAATAAAAGATAAATACATTGAGGAATAGAAAAAAGAAAAATCCCAAAATAAAATTCTACTTTTCTCTTATCATGTGAAGTTTGCTGTAAAACACGTGAATTTCTGGTAAAGAGAAAAGAGCTGTAAAAACAGTCTCATAAATAAATAAATAAAAATAAATAAACAACAAAAAACAAACAAACCAAAAACATTAAAATGTAATTGCTAGCAAGAGTACAGACTACTATCTATAATGTTTTGTTGTTGTGCTTTCCCTTATGTTGCCTTTATTGCTATTCTCACCCAAAGCGTTTTAATATAAAATAAAGAAGAAACACATAAAAACAAGAAACAAAAATTAAAGTATGGCTAAGCATTTAGGAAATGGTTGCAAAGTTAGAAATCACATAAAACAAACCATATGAACAGAAATTGCTAAACAAAAATCAAACAGCAATTAAGGACAAAAAACATTTTTGATAAAAAAAAAAGTAAAGCAACATCTGAAATGTTTGAAACAGTCACCCTGAAGGTCATTTCATTACATAGTATTTAAATTAGGTCTGATATTGCAAAGAAAGAATTAAAAAAGCTTCAAGGCAGCTTAAGTCACTTTAAGATCTTATTTGAACTCTGCTTATAGCTTAATTTTTTCATATTTTATGTGTGTATATCTCTGTGTTTTCTTTTCTTCATAACTAAATAATTAAAATCTATTTGAACATAATAACTGCCGGGCTGTAAGGGTTAGCACCTGGTAGAGGTTAATAATGTTGTGCAAAGATACTTCTTATTACAGATGCAGTGAGCAAAATATTTTTTTACTAATAACTTTTTTAACATCTTAACATTTTATCATTGTTTCTCTACTTTTAACAGTTTTAGAAAACTGATTTGATCAAATTGAAAAGTCAAAATAGTTTGTACTACCAGAATTATAACATTGTCAACGTTTGTTCATTGAAAGTACATCACTAATAAACAATTCATATATCCATAGTGTTTTCTTGGTGCTTAAATAGACCTATATATTTTTCATCTTTGTATTGAATAAGAATGTTTTTAAAAAACTTATAGTCATTTCTCTACTTTTAGAAGATATGTTTGATTTCATTTATAATTTGTTTATTTTCTGGTAACAGATTGGCCATTCGATGTTTTGGTTGTTGTATCGTAGAGATTTGGTGTTGAAGAGTGAGAACAGATGCAGTATGTTATAAAACAAGACTAAGAAACAAAATCACATCCATCTGGGAAGAAGAAAAGAAAAACTGTTAGGGAATATGATCATCGCTGTTTGCTGAAGATATAGAAGGTGTCAATTCTTAGAAGCAAAACAGGCAAAGAACATTTAAAGCATCATGAAGGAATTGCAGGCTTACAGCTCAGGCAGTTTTGACACAGTTTTAATACGTGTAATAACCAGGCACAGCCGGATCATAAGAGGTGGGGCAATGCCCTTTAAAAAAAGTAGTTCCTCCTAATAAGTAATAATAGTTACTTAATTACCTGCCTTGCTGTGTATTGTTTTGTCCTATGTGATTTTGAACTATTTTGATTCTTTTGAAATGAATTTGAAATGTTTTTGGTAATTCATTGTCTAGTTTTTACTTGTTTTCAGTTACGGGACAGAGCAGGTCAACGCCTGCATTTATCACCTCGTCCTGCCGGCAGTGATTGGAACTACAAGCAGCTCCTACAGAGTCTCATCTGGGCAGAAACAAGTTTGCCCCAAATACACATTTTGCCTCACTGGTGCTACTGCTAGACCTCATCTCTGTGGCATCCAACAGTGTAGATTTTCTGTTTAAAAAAATCCATTTGTTAGACAAAATTAGAAAATAAATGATCAATCAAGCAGTTTGAACCAGACAAACCAAACATAAACAATTTCTTATTTAACTAATTATGTGGCTTTTGAACATAATGTTAAAACACAATTTTGAAGCAACAAAACCAAATAAATATTATGATGGGAAATGTGCAAATTATGAATGTAGCCCTCTCCAGTCATACATTTGTCCATCTGTTTTATTTTACATAATTAAAAATAGAAATGTTTACATTTCAAAAGGGAAAACTTGTCCTTCTCTCTGATTCAATCTTTAGACTGTTATGTTTTTGCAAGGAGCTCAAGACACAACCTCAACCTGTGGATGGTTTTGCCTTGTATGAACCGTAATATAATCAACAAATTTAATCACATTTTAAAATAAACATTCTTTTTTTAACATGCAGGCATCTTGAAGGAACTTTCATGAAACATGAACAATGTCAAGTATTCAAAAAAAAGCCAGAAAGGCCATGCGTTCCACCTTTCTAACTTTTTGCAGCATGTGTGACATGCTGATGTTGAGGCTCCTCATTAGAGTGAATACGTGGAGAGGCTGTCATGGCTGACATAGGTATGAAGTGCACACAAGTGCAGAAATTGTGCTTGTGTTGGCACTCTGTCTTCACCGAGACTGCAGCCCAATCTGAGTTGTCGCTGAGTAGGGTTGTGAGGCATATGACCAGCGTGCTGACCCTTAGGAATTATCACATCTCCTCTGAGGCTTGTCTGTCACAACGGGATGTGCCGGTGTCTGGAGATTATGAGCCGTGTCAATGCAGGATACAGAGTCTGTGAAATGATACAGTCTGATTGATTGGCTGATGTTTACGTGTGGTCCCACATCGCTAACTCCCAAAGTGTTCCAGCCTATTAACTTTAGTTAAGAGTGATTTCCTTGGAGACATGGCAAAAAAGCACTTTTTTGGCAAGTGAGCAGGCATGTCAAATGACTCAATTAATCAGTTTTAGAGCTAAATTGACAGTGTTTAAAGAGTGCTGTTTTATCATAACTTTCCTGCTGTTTCTCATTACATTTATTCTCACACCTTGAAATGCAGCTTGAATCACAAATATCGAGTGGTTTCCATGCACTAAGGGCCAATGAGGCTCCGCAAGCAGTAATTGAGAATTACAGAGTGCTCACTGCATGTTCTGTGCCATCCAAAACAGGTTATCGTAATAGACCTCTGGATATGTGTTGAAAAACCCATTGGTTTTTCAATGAATCCTGACTGGGTGCATAATTGTTTCCAGCTGACTGATCTGCAAACATGAGATCTGCATATGCTATTTTGGATAGTGGCTGTTAGGGAGCTGAGCTGCAATGATCTGTTATCCCTTCATTACATTCATTTGTTCATTTAATGTATACTTTGTGCACACCAGGGCAGGCCTGATAGCATTCCAAATGTACCGAAAAAGGAATTGTAGCAGTTTTACCCATCCCAAATGGTTCCTCTATGAATTCACAGAGATACTGTGGACCAGACTCGACTTGCTCAGCATGTACACTATTGCTTTGCTATTTAATGATTCCAAACTACTCCCCATCAATATTCCAGTAACACAGGATGGAATACCAAAATGTTGGACAAAAATATTATTTTGCTGCAGTTATTTGCTGTATTAGTAATTTTTCAGCATGCAACTCTAATACACTGTAGACTTTTGGTCTAAACCAATGATCACTCCATATGAGTCATGAGCGGCATCAGACAGCTTAATCCATCACTGAAATCAAGCAACCTCACTCTTCCTCTTGTTTCTGCAGGCCTTGATGAATCTGTGGCACCTCTTTTGGGGGCCTCATAACTTACCGCCTTTATTAGTGAAGTTCTACGACAAAGGTCTATTTGTTCCATTTCCTTTGGCTTGAGATTGTGGTTGTGATGCCAAAACAGCAGCACTGTTGAGTGCTCAAGCTATTCTGAAAATATATAAACAGATTAATCAAAACTAAGATTTATGCTTCATGAAAGATAATGTATTTTACCTCTCCATCACATTTAATACCATAGTTTTAGGTCATGCAATATATGGACTTGTTTAATAATCTTCTTGTGTAATAACCATTGTGTATACTTTTTTAAAATGCTTTTTAAACAGAAAGTAAAATCATGTTAGAAATCTGTGCCTCACAATATCAACTTTCAGTTTTTTTCCCCTTTAAACTTAGGGAATATAAAATAGCTATTGCGTTAAATAAAATTATTATTAAGTTGCAAGGTAAATGTATTTAGATTTAGAAAAAATATATATAAATAGTAATATTTGGTTTGTCAAAATCTAGTATTAAGCTAATTGCTTGTAGACTTTATTGACATCCTTTTTCAGATATGTAGACTGTATTTTCCTTTAGTGGAGCACTAGTTCCAAATAGTAGTGTAGCTTACTTGCTTGTTTGCTTGTTTACTTAATATTTAATTTAGCTGAGATGTTTTTGTGTCTGCTGAGAAAGTTCACCTTTGTTACTTTGATAGCTGTATTTATCTCACCATCAGCTGCTGCTGTCACTGTGCAAAATGTCAACAGTTCAGCTGCTGCAAGGCTGGAAAGACAAAACACCTTTTTGGCAGGCTCTGAAGATTTCAGCCAAAGCAGAATTAATGGACTATATATATATATATATATATATATATATATATATATATATATTGCCATATTACCAGCTTATATTTTTGTAACAAGACATCGTTATTCTCGTTGAGTATATTTCTAACATTGATGAAGATAATTCTCAGATTCAGCATTTTTTTTTTGTTTATTTGTTTGTTTTGAGTTGAATTGTATTGTGTCAATGCACAAATATCCCATAGTCAACAAATAAGGATGACGATATTTGCTATATTGGTTCTGTAAATATAAATATTTCTTTTACCTTTAAAGAGAGTAAGATGTTTGAAAAGCATAAAATTAAAAGAAAAAAGAAATCAGACCAACCAGAATGGTAAAAAACTTGGAAATTCTAAAAATTGTCAGCTTAACATGGAATACTTATGTATTATTAATGTCCCATACAATTACCAAGCATGCTTTTATTATGTTGGCTCATAAATAAATAACAATAAAATTCTCTAGAAGCCATATTGAAGAGTGATTGATCTAAACATCAATCTGTGCCAGATGTATCAGTATGATATGCCTTTAATGTATTGTACATCGTTGCTCACTGCTATGCCCAACAAAGCTTTGCCAAAATCGTTAATTAAAAGAAGTCTGTGTTTTACAACAGTTTCATAGTTACAGACGTCATCGTAAATGTAACCTGTTTGTGTAGTGTGGCCAAAAAAAACCTAATCTATAAATTCAAACCTACCTTTCGACTTTCCTTTCCTCTTTCTCTATTGAGGCTTTCACCCAAGCAAAATATCTATCCATGACAACAGCTTTGTGACTAATTACTTGAATGAGGTAATTATGGCCTCTCAGGGTCCTTTGGTCCTGAAGGACTCACCAGAATGCTGTTTTTAGTGGAACACAGAGATAGAGACACCGCCTCTGCATCAAGTATAGGGATGTGAAGTAGCCTCTTGCATCTATTCATCATGCCCACTACTCAGAGACTTTTTCCTGCTCATTAGAGCTTCACTTATGCTCTAATGAGAAAGCAAGAGGGGTGTGAGCCATGGGGTGGAGACATGCAGCGGTCATTTTATTTTTCTTTGAAGGTGACCAGGTATTTAATGGTGGTGTACCACTCTCTACATGTGACCTTTCTCCTTTGAGTTGTTAAACTGTTCATCACTTTTTTTCTTTAATTGATTGGGGTTTTTTGTTTATATCTTTGGGCTTTGACTCTGTTTGGAATCTATTTTTTATTCTGTTTTCCATCTTCTATTTGTCATTCACTCCCTGGTGCTCTTTTTAGCTTTTGTGTATCCTTCACCAAAGTGGTGGCGCATTGGAGCTCTTCCTGTCATGAATAACGCGCATCAACTGCAGAGGTCAAATGGAATGGGTTTTGCGAGATAATGACTGGAGTGATGGTACGTGGGTGCCACCAGATTGTGGCATGTCTGAGCTTGTCATAAAACGACAGGGGAGGAGGACGATGGTTGCTCACTGTGTCCTTTAACCATTATGAATGTCAGAAAAAGCAATGTCAATATGGTCCTGTTTTCAAATAACGCCTCTCCGGCTCTCTGTACCTCTTTATCCAACACCAACAATCTCTGGATCATTTTCTTCTTCATCCAAGCAGGAGAAAAGGGTATCCATAAGTTGCACATTCAGTCACGTTTACAAGCTAAATCTGTAACTGAGTGACATCCACATCTGCCAGCTCTGTGTCATCATGTGCTGAGACCTAATATTTATTGCAACAGTCTTTCTGTTATTGAATGACTTTGATGCCTCTCTCCTGCTTTACAAAGTCAGTGTGGGTACTTCTTTGTGTTGCACACCTCTGTGGCTTCTGGAGATTTACAGCTCCTCTGAGCATTTTCCTTCTTTACCTCTGACCGCCACATTTAAAACCCAAGGAAACATCTCAAGTTAACAGAATTGGGGGCATCACTCTGCTGTCTTCCTCCACTTTGCTGTTCTAAACACTGAATTTCAGCTCAAATTACATCCCATTAAAAGTCAATGAGCTGTTGCCACATAACAGCCACCAGAATTGACAGCTCACAAAATAATCTATTAAAGCTCATGAGTCACTGTGAAGTGTATGTACCTAGTGAGCAATATTATAATTGATAATTGGAACACAGGATTTTTTCCTGTCATCCAACAAAAGTACAATCAGTTAGTTACAATATGAATAAAATAGTAAATTATGATAAACGGTAATAGGAGAAAAATTAACAAAAAAGGGACAATAATTCCCAAAAATGCTGCAGAAGAACTTATTGAGCTTGTGAACAGAGGTGCTGTTGTTGTTTGGTGCCTGTGCAGATGGATATATTTTGATCCAGCCAAAAATATTATTAATACTTGTTTTATTTGAATGTTTTAGTCTCTTTATCTAACAGTCATATATTAAGAGCTTAATCTTTAACATTATGCATTGCTAGAAAGTTCTGACTATTTAAGCCAAGTAGCAGTTCTACTACTTCACATAAAACAGCTTGTAAACACAGTTGTAAACATTTCTTTGGTGTGGGTCTGTGATCCTAATTCTGAAGTGCCACCAACAACACAATAAGCTCTATTACCTGTTCCTAAAATACAAGAGTATTTATTTAAATTTTTATTAAGTCACAAGAGTATTCTAGTGACCTGTGAGTTACTGCCAGTGAAATGCTATATTCCTCTGCTCAACCAGCTGACACAAGGGGGAAACATTTTGGATATCGGCTTGTTTAGTTTTTGTAAGAAAAATAATACATTTTTAATTAAAAATAACACAGTTAACAGTCAGTAACACAAGCTAAAAAGGAATGACATAAAGGGATCTCTTGATTGCACCTTGAGATTTTGTTTGATTCTCATTTGACAGTCGTAAAAACTGTAATTATATATAGAGCTTGGAAACAGTTTTGTTTCTAGTCAGTTTGTATCTAGACATGAGTTTTCAAATTGTATGAAGCAGTATTTCTTTTTATTTATTTATTTCACATTTCTACAGTTAGATTTATACACTGTCTAAGGCCTTATTTATGAAAAAGTGGACTTTTTAAGGGTGTGAATTAAAATAACTGGGTCAATGCTCAACATATACACGTTTTTTTTTTTGTTTGTTTGTTTATGTTTCCATAATTTGTATTGCCAAATATTTTTCAGTAAAAATAAGGTGTAGGCTATTTTTATTAGAATAGCCAACAAAGGGTTGTAAAACTGGATTTGGGATCCTTTGTATCACACTTGCTGCCTCATGAGAGCAGGCATTACTCCTGCAATCGTTTGAAGCCTAATCGCCAGTGCCCCAGGAGTGGAGGTTTTCTAGGTGCAGATGTTCACAGCTGATTGCACCAGACCCCCATGATGATAACCCTGGGCCTAGGTAAGATAGCTGACCTTGCGAGCAGGTTCAGGGTTTTGTCAAGGATGCCCCTGATGCTCCTTATTTAGAACGCTTTGCTAAAGTGGGAAGCTGAGACGGATGAGCGCCCTGAGTGAACATGTTGCAGGGATACTGGATGACAGCAGGGAGTTCCATCATTTAGCTTTATGTCTTTACTCTACTCCCTCCCCAACACCCATCCTTCCCACCCCTACAAGCTTGTGATTAAACAGTCACACTTACTGGGAGTACCTGTGCAAGATTTACAGTGAAGATGCCTCTGCAGCAAATATACACAGACTACAAAGCCGCACAGTATAATACAGACATTAACTGATCTCTCAATTGTGTGTACGACATGCCATGATGAAATAAGGCACAGGCCATAAAACGGCTATACCATAAATGAACGTTCAATTGTGTTGCAAGGAAATATAAATAGTTTTCTGTTTGTTTCCTGTCCCTTTTCAGTCATGACTCTATAGTTTGTTGGGCCTTATTCAAATTAATAATAAGCTAAAAACAGTGTTTTTGCACCCTCTGATGCTCATAAAGATAGCGTCTATCTGTCTGTCTGTTTGTCTTATACCAGTGAGTGACAGGGACTCATGGGCCAGAAATACTGCCTCTCTGACCTTCCTAGCAATTAACATGGTTGTTTGTGTGCCTGTTAGTGGTTATTTGCAAAGACCCCCCCCCCCCGTCAACCTGATATACTCTGTTTGAAACAAATTCAATTATTTTTCACACACACACACAAATACATAATTGCGTGCACAAACAGAAGTCAAATAAAACAGTGAGAGAGTAAACAGAAGAAGTATCCAAGCGTTTAGCAGCCTCTATCTGTGTGACACATGTACCTGTCTTCTCTGGCTGAAATTCTCTCATTGCACTCGCTACAGACAATTATTGCCTTCTCAGAGGCGTGAAAGGAGCTGTCAGAAATAATATTGTCTTTTAAAGACGTTGTTTAGAAACTTTTAAGACATTTTTCTATCAACCAGTTTAAAACTACACCCACCCAGTACGGGACAGTGTGATGATTTTCATTTTCATCACAATTGTTGAATCCAAATTGCACTACAGACACAAGGATCTTTACTTTTAATATTTTGTGCTTTAAAACAGCTGAAAGACTACATGACTTTAGTCACTGTGAACAATCAACCCCAATTATTATTGTGTGTATGCCTTGATTATATAGAAAATAATAAAAGTTATGATTTTGTGAATGTATTTTTTGTTCTGTTCTTCAGGGAGGTCAAGGCAAAAAGTATTTCACACCTTTATAGTCTGACTTGTGGGATGACATTATTTCTTTGTGGTTTCTGCTGAATTCCCAAAGGACGCCTTGTTTCTTTTAAAACAAATGTACGGCATTGCGAGACTTAACCTTGACAGGACTGGCTCTTTGTTTTCTGTTTTGAAGAGCAAGATCTATTTTTTTAGAGGCAAATGATTTCTTAAGCAAACCTCTTTCAAATGAACAGCTCCATTATTTATTTATCAAAAAAAAGAAAAAGAAATCATTGACGATACAAGTTTAAGGTTCATGAGCAAAAGAAGCAAGGGAATTTTCAGGACTGATTGTCTTCATAATATCATTAGTGTTCTGAGAGTGGAAAATAAAAACCATGTTAATTTAATTTCAACAGACTTAAAAGGCTTATTTCTTGAGATACTTTTTTTTTGTAATTTTCCTAAATCATAAAATATCAGCTGCTCTGATTTACCCATGGCAGACATGAGTAATCTATACAATCTCTTTGTTTTGTCCTGATCTTGAGATTTAACTAAATGGAGCATGTTATCTAGTTCAGCTTATGTACGCAGAAAATAAAATGGTCCAGATAGATGCATTCCTCATCTTCTTTGATCGCCTAAACCTGACAGATGTGATTCATCTATCCCTGTTTATGGCCACGCATTAACATCCCCTCCCTTCTCTAACACAGTTAAGCACAATTAACACAGTAGCTCTTTTACTAACAGCGTGAGGGGGAGATGTGCATGTGTCAGAGCTCCAGTTGGCTGCAGCCAAGTAACAAATGCAACCCAAAATGGAGGGACAGTTGTGAATACCAATGCCTTGTACTTCCCCTCACTCAGGACAAGCAAAAGTGATGTCTCTCTCTGTTTCACTCACAGACTGCCATGTTTTTTTTTTTCTAATTCAACTTTTAAAATACATTAGCTTGACGAAGGAGATGACAAAAAACAAACAAAAAAAAAAGACCATAAGCAGAAGAGCACATAAATAATTAAAATGCATAATGGTGGTAGTGAGTTTAGATGAAGTGGTGTAATTCTGGAAACCTATTTAAATTTCCTATTCAGAGTTGGGCTCTTACAGAGACGCTATAAATCTGAACTGGTAAAATTTACTCCCTGTTTCAATTTCTCTTTTCTGGGCAACAGAGCAGGCTTTAATAATAATGAGACCCAGCTTCTTAGATATTACATTTATATTCAACATTCAGTATTTTTATCCATCTTCAGAGGTCACTGGGCAAAAGCTACCCTGGACAGATCCCAGTCTATCACAGGGCCACACTGATAGACTGCTACACTATATACAGCATACAGTTTCACATTTATTTGCTATGAAATCTTAACTACTACTAGAAATTGTGTTTCTCAATGAACAATAGGTTATACATACACATTATGTTCAAGGATGGTAGCTTTTAGTTCCTAGATCCTGCCATTCAGATCTACACATCAGAATGGGCATATTTTTCAAGAGGTTCGAAATCACACTGATGGCAGAGCAACTTTAAAACAAGCAAGTCATTACAATGGGTGCTGCTAGTAGACGTGTATCCGGAAAGTAATGACTCACCTAATGTGGGCGTTATCAGTCTAAAATAGTACAAAAACTCTACACTTTAACCTATCTGTTAAATTTCAAATCTAGTGTGCAGAAATATAAGGCAGCAAAATGTTCTGGTGCTCTGGAAAGTGTCAACACTTCCAGATATTTATTCAGCTGGCCATGTAATCATTTTGACCCCTTATGTTGTGACATTTCTGCTGATTCTATATCTATGACCTTAATGTTTGCTGCAGTGCACCTGTAAATAGGACAGGAAGTCAATGTGAAGGTCATCATTTTGGCCAGCATGACACTATATTCCCCAGAATAGAGAGGAGAGGAGCTGCAGTGGCAGCCTCTAATCCTCTTTAATTTGTTTTCAGATGAGGCTTTGGAATACCAGCCTGCTCCCTAAGCAGAGATCACATAAGAACGTGGGCTGGGACAGCTGTCTCCTCTTCTGGCAGTTTTTAATACAGGTTTGGTGATCCCTTTACCCCACCCTGCAATGAATAATTCCAATGCTGAGGAGAGTAGTTAATTCTTTTTTTTTATATAATTTCTATTAAAAAGTGGATTTAAACCCTAGAACAAAAAGAACAGTTGTGGCTTTACATGCAAAGGAAAAAAAAAACTTTTTGGGACAGTAGTCATACAGCTTTTTCCTTCTTGTCTATGCAAAACGAACTTGGCTGTGCCCTCTTGTATGTTTGTTTGGTAGTTAAGATTGAATTGTAGAAATGGGGAAAAAAAGGTTATGCTCACATACACACAATCCTACTTAATAAACCAATCAATTAAGTGTTCAGTTGATGAGCATATTTGCTGCCCTCATTTAAAACAATGTTAGTAAGATAAAGCCATGATGCTACTGAAGTGATAAAGTACATCTTTAAGAGACAGAAGGGGTTTAAAAGCTGCTGAAACAAAGCATGCCAGCTGTAGGTTGGTGGTGCACGCAGGGAGCTGGCAGTCCTTTAATCCTCGCCATAGCACTGATAAATCGGCACGTGAGTTTCATTTTTATTCCTCTTACCAGTACTTTGGGCTTTGGAGTGATGAACAAACCCGGGTTTGCCTTTGAGGCCTTTTGATGTAATATCCAGCCTTGGATTACACTCACTGCACCGGCCAGATTGGTGCTGAGGCACTGGGCTAACAGGTGGATGGTCTCAGAGCCTAAAGGTTTTGGACCGACAGACGGTTTTCAGATAACTGGTTAGAAAACAGTATTCTAGTAAGAAATCTTTAGTGATACTATGTATTTAGGTGATTCTCTATTTGTGAAAAGACTACACTGAATAAAAAAACTACTATATATTCAGTGACATGAACCGATTTTTGATATTCCCAACAACAGCGAGAGATTGCATAACCTGTAAAGTAGAGTTTTACTGTGAAACTTCTCAATTTATACACATATATACCAACTTTTTAAGATCACACAAAAAGGAAGTTTTGCAACATCACATCTGCACTTTTTATTACAGGTTGTTACCACCATACCTTATTCACTGGAATTTTATATTTCAAATGACATATAGAATTCAGTCCTACTTTCATTCATCTTTGTATATGATGCAGTGTGATTGAATGGAAAGACTAAAGTTGATGCACTCCATTTTTCAGCACTGCATTATGTGTCACATGAATCCTCTAACCCTCGAGTAGCTGAAAATCAGAATCTCCTGTTTCTGCCTTATAAAGTCTTGTTCAAATATGAAGGGAAAAGAAAACAAATTAAAATAATAATTAGGATGCAGTAACAGGCTCTTTAATTTCAGAATTTTAGAATTAACAGAAATGTTAAATGCTGCATCACAAATCACTGAAGACCCTCATCCACCGTGCAAACCCAAAACACTCAATACTTATCTTCACTGAGGTCACTTTTAAGTTGCTCTTCCTTTATTTTTATTTTTGTTAGATGTCAATCAAAAGTGGGTCTCTTTTTGTTGTTGACGATAAAAAACAAACAAAACAAACAAACAAAAAACAATGCTGATTGTATGATGTTGTTTCTGAAGTGCTTGAGTGAGGCTTCAGTGAGGAAAAAAAATAAGAGCAAACTGGTGCAAAGATGTCAAGAATAGTCACTAAAACAACATAAAATGCCCCACTTGTAACAGCAGCAATTTCACTTTGATAAATGGAGTCTGCAATTAATGTTTCCTGTATGTTGGATGCATGCCTCACATCCACCCATTTCACACTCAAAACAGCCATTTCTCCAAATTGGCCTCTTCCCCTACCTCATTTCCTGCCATTGCTTATGACCTGTGGTGATGCAGAGGTCTACAAGTTGAATGCACAAACAGTGACTGATACCATGTTGAGTCTGTCTTTGGGTTACCAGGGCAACGTGCCTCCTTGGTAACAACATCCTGACGTTTTTGAGGCCTTCATTAATATGGCACCCAGGTTTTGTTTACCTTATTAAAAACAGATTGGAATGCCTATTTTTAAGGTTCTGGTACATTTTGTTCCCCTTAACTTTGGGTTTATTTGTTGAGTTTGTTGATTCTCTCCCCTTTTTTATTAAATTGTTAACATTCAACGTGTCGCATTCCAAGTCAATTCATTAATTTGTTTAGTATTTGTTTATTCAGTGTTGAGCGTTGCATACTGTGAGATCTGGTGCTAAAAGACTTTGCAGGTTAAAAACTGTCTCATGAACACCCCAAAAAGCCTGGCTGACTTTTCGTGACTTTTCTGGTGAAAATATCACTGAAGATGTCCCCACCACTTTAAATCATTTGTGTGGCAGCAGTTCAAACATGTCAGGGACTCGGACCTCCTACAGCGACTTCAAACACTTACTGAAAGGAAGAGTCTCTCGCTTGCATTTGTTTAAAACAGAACAGACTTAATCCCAAATTCTCATGATAATTTGTTGACTCTGAAGCTGAGAAAACAAAATTTGAATCTCTTGTTAATTTGTTTGGGAGGAAAGGATTCAATCAAACACTGAAGTGCAGGTGAAAAAAAAAATCCTGTCCCATTCACTGAGAGTACCCCCTCCAGCTCTCCAAGGAATCTGTTTAATTATCTCTGTGTTCACCGGTTTAAGCAACTTTTCTTTGTTAAGAAAAAAAAACATAAAACACATTAAACCATTTCACTCTAATGTCCACATCTGTCAATCCTGGGAGTTTCCCTACACATCACAGATACAGACACTCTGTCTGAATTTATACTATCGTTTGTGTTTTTTCTAGTAATTTTATTGGGAAATGTTTGTAGTTGTTTGAATTTTCATTGATTTTTTTTTTTTTAATTTCAGTGAATTCATATATATATATATATATATATATATATATATATATATATAAGCACTGTTTTAATGCTGTCTGAAGAGACAACCAGACAGAACAGATGCCAGTCAGTTGATTTCGGGGCACAGGGTTTTTTTCTTAAAAGTATTGTTAATATCTCATCTTATTACCGGTATATTGCCTTGTGAATTAAGAGTCTCAATAAACTCTTAGTGTAGAATATACAGAATTTCCTACTTATCTGTATTTTGCATAGTCCATGTAGTACAAAGCATTGTGCATGCTACAAAAGCTCCTGTCTAGTTCTTAGTCTGCTGGCTCGTTGTCAAACACCTGAACTCCTCACTACAGCCTGTTTTTTTTTTTTTTTTTAATTCCTGACTATAACCATAAATGGTTATTTTAAATTTCTGCTGGGTTGAAGCAGTTTTTATGGTAAACATTTTCTGCTACATGTGTCATAATTTGTTTTCATAAAATTTGACAGTTTTTAAAACTGTCTGCAGGAAAATGAACTAAACTTGCTAAAATGAGCACTGATAAATTCCTCTAAACTTTGTAGAGCATCCAAACACAACGTGTCCACAGAAAGTAATGCTGAAAAAGTTTTAATGGTTTATTAAACTAACTGCACCTCCAGCTCCAACGACCAGCAAATGCTTCACAAGCTTTTTATTTATTTATGAAAACACAGCTGGATTTGTACCTTAAAGTGCCACTTTTAGCTAGAACTCTCTGTTTTATACAGTTGAGATGTTCCTAAATTAAAGGTTCAAGACAGTTCCTCTAAATAACCTTTTTCTTGTTCATCACAATACGTATCCCATAAACAAAGATAGATGTGCTGCTCAGGGGTTTGCAGACCATGACATATTGCCTCATAAGTGTATTATTTGTACAAGAAAGAAAAACTAAATTTCTAAGGCAAAAAAGTGACTAAAAGACTGAGTTGAAAAACTTTTTTTTCTCAAAGTTTCTTATCACGTCCTCACACATTTCCACCACCTCAATGAATAATCGTTTTCACGAGTTTAGATGAGTGACTATTTGAGTGCATCTGTTAAAAAAATATTTAAAAATAGCAGGATAGATACAGCCAGCCTTGAGGAAAAAAATGGTTATTTTATCCATAAATTATTGAGATTGGCAGCCACAGAATATTGATAAAAAATCATATTTGCAGCTGCAATAATTACGCTGGAAGGCAGAAGAATCCTTATTTAGCTATCTTGAGTGACGCAGATTGTAATATCCGCTTTTAGAGATTAAAATTATTATTTTTTTTCTTTTATGTGTCAAAAGGCTGACTGTACCTCTATTAAATTTACTAATATATACCAATCTTGTCATTATAATGACTCACTTTAGTTACTCAGATGAATAATTATTTAGAATGTAGGATTTTTTGGACCATTCATGACATGAGTTTGTTTTTTGCACTGATTCCAGAAAATGTAAGCTTAGTCATACTGGGTGATAAAAACGCTCAACCATAATGCCACTGAAAGATTTTTGTACACGTTATTTAAAACTTTGTATTAGTTGATGTCAGTTGTCTTTAAGTAATGCTTTCCTATACAAAAAACTTGTTTGGTAAAACTCAAAGACTTTAAATTCCCACCTCAAGCACAAGCTAATAAAATACTTTGTTCCTGCACATACAAGTTCCCTGTAGGATAATATCCAGCAGGCCTGACTGAACGTCATTCTTTTGGCTGTCATGGTCATAGAAAATCTGGTACGCCAACTACTCTCCAGAGACCACTTGCATTTTTCAGTAATGGACATGTTTTATCCGTGTCACCCAAGCCTTAAGTGACTGCGCTTCAGCAAATATCTTGTACGTTACAGAGATTTTCCTTTCTTTTTTTTTAATTTGGGAAAAACAAACAAAACAGATTTTCTGAACTAAAATGATGAAAACAGTGACTAAAAGCTACATTTACCAGAACCATATTTCAAAATTTAAAATGACAAAACTATAAGTAAATGCTAGAAGTAACAAAACTGTAGCTAAAAGGTAAAGCCAGAAAAAAAGTAGCTAAAAGCTAAAATTAACAGATTCTTAGCTATAAGCTAAAATCAGGACAATGGTAGCTAAAAGCTAAAATCAAAACAACAGTAGCTATAAGCTAAAACTAACAAAACAATTACTGAAAGGTAAAATCAGCTAAACAATAATGTAAGACTAAACTAAGCTAATATTTTAAATGCACATTGATTGTATTGAAACCAAAACAGTTAAATAAAGTTAAATCATTAAAAAAAATATAAAAATTACAAATATTTAAAGTCATAGCGCCCATTTCCTAAATTAGCTGATTGTTAAAAATGCTGAAAATGTAGTTAAATCCTGGAAAATGTAGAAGGAATTTTCAATGGGGAAAAATGTGTAAATGCTGATTCAGCATTCACGTAACAAATATAAGAAAAAGCCATACACTTTGTTGTGCAGTTGTACAGTAACTGGTTAATGTATACTAAAACCAAAAAAAGGAAAGAAAAAGGGTTTTGAAGGAGTTGGCTATCCATTGCTTCCTATTGGCCATCTAAAAATGGTACATACTACTGCATCTGAGTAAGCCATGTGGGAGGATTGGCTGCATTTCCTTTCTGGCTCCAACTCCTTCCACCAATGACATGATAATTCCACATGCCTAGGGCCCATCAGAATGAGTACCCGCTGATAAGGTTCCTTGTGATTGCTATCCATTATAGCCATACGGGCTTGTGGGAGGACGGTGGATTACAAAGAAAGGCTGCTGACACTCTTGAAGCTGAAGCATGTCATTAAACAGTAAATCACTTTGATTGAAAAACACATCAGCTCCCCAGCTTTCTGTTTACAAAGGAGGGCATTCTCTACAGGCACAGATTGTGTTCTTGGCCAGAATAAATCATCCACTGGCTATCCAGTTTCTCCCACTATCTAAGTGTTCCTAGGTCCTGCTTACAGTTACAAACTGCTACCTGAGATGTGTTGACTGTGCTGCAAGGCCATCATTTAATGTAGGATTTGCTCTGTCTAAAAAAAGTCATAAATAAAGGTGTAGTACATAAAAAAATGCATATTGCCGACCACCTTTCATGCCAGAATTTTTAACTAAAAATGTCTTATGGTGAAAAGGGAAGAAGTTATGACTGTTTTAGTCCAAGCTTGTAAATGACTTTATGTGTTATCGTGTGCAATATTGTAAGGTCTTGCAGGATTTCTTAGCTTAATATATGTAAAACTGACTGAATTATAAACATTATGTGTTAGCGAAGGTTGATTAACTGTGGCTGCCATCTTGAACATGTTAATGAGTTGTAGATGTACATTCAGTGAAAACTTTCTGAAAGTTTCTCTATGTTCTGTCCAGGAGTTCATGAGATGTTTTGTTAACAGACAGACAGAGTTGATATTAACAGTAATTCTAAAGTTTTAAGCAAAGATGCTGTAAGAAGTGTAGCACTTACAGGATGTGTTCCAGTTACTACCATTCCCAATTTTTGCTGTAAAATTGACAGAGTTATGGCCTTTTTTTGTTTGCTAATTTCAGTTAGTTGAGGCAGCCATCTTGAATTGGGTTGACTCTAAAAGTTAATAAGTTGTAAATGTATATCGAATTATTATTTTCTGAGAGTTTCTTTGGTTCATGAGATATTTTGCTAACAGACAGAAACTGATTCCAGTGCTCTGAGTAAATGCTGGGAATAACTTTCAGCTCTCATCACAACATATTTTAGCTCAATATGTGTAAAATTGGCTCAATTATAGCTATTTTTGTGTTTGATACTTGGTTGTGGTGGCCATCTTGAATGGAGTTGACTCCACAAGGTAATCAGTTGTAGATCTCCATCTACTGATTTGCTTATTAATTTCATTAAAACTGTCCAGTGGTTCATGAGATATTTTGCTAAATCTGCAGACAAATGAACACACAAACAGACACAGAGGCACAAACAATATTGCTGCTTTGCTTCTGGCAGCAGGTGATACAATTTTGAAAAACATTAGCACTATCTTGTGTTTCAACACATTTACTGTCATTTGATAATGATTTGTGAAAACACTACAAATAAAGATGAATCAGAAATTATTCAAATAACAAACAGAGAATATACTGTCTGTCTTTGTAGGACGTTAGACCTAGCAGCTTGAGCATGCCTAAATATTGTTTATTAAAGTCTATTAAACTGTTAGAGGAAGAGAAAAAATAGCATCCAAAAAAATATTCTATCATTTAGTGTTTCGAGTATCCTGGTAGAGAAAACTGTCCAACACAATGATCCAAAATCTCCCACAGGTGTTCAACTGTGCTGTGATCTTGTGAATGTGAGGCCCATAATAAGTGATTCACTTTCATCCCTTTTCATATTCATGAAACCATTTGGTGACACCTCATGCCCTGTGTATGAGAGCATTATCATCCTGGAAGAGAAAACTCACATTAGAACAGTCATCATGACAAAAATATTCAGTCAGAAAAAAAGTCATTGATTCACACTGACCTTGGGGGACAAGTGGGTCTATTCTGTGCCAGCAAAATGTCCACTATAAAACAGCACATCAGAGCCAACAGATCCTTTTAATATATGACAAAGCCCTACAAGGAATTCTTTGTTTTTCCTTTTTTTTTGTCAAAGAATCTACTTATTATAATACCTAATATGAAAAATAAAAAAAAATCTATGATATGGTAGTGTGGTGGTTAGGACTGTAATCAGGTAATGTTTGGTTCAAATGTGTTTTTTCCAGGTTCTGGTTGGAGTTTGCATGTTCTCCTCATGTATTTGTGCATTCTCTCTTGGTAATCCGGTTTCCCACAGGTCCAAAACATGCATGTTTGGTTACTTATACACTATTCTAAATTAAGTCCAGGTAGGAGTGTAGGTGTGTGCTTGTTCTGTGTATTTTTGTGCCGGCCCTGCAACAGACTGGTGACCTGTCCAATGTCTCATACATTGACAAGTGGATTAGTCACCAGCGCCCCCTCGTTGCTTAACAGGACAAAGTAGGTACTGAAAATGATTGAGAGAGTGAGTGTATAATATGGTGAGATATTGGTTACTGCACATTGTGGGTATCAGTGAATGTTGCCCTGTGGCAGAAACATAAACTGTGACAAGAAATGCTTATTCCTTTACAGTCTTGCTGCAAGTTCTGTGTGTGTCAGCTACCACCAGGATGTTTTGGCTCAATGTCTGTTCAATCCACTGAGTCACGACTATTTTTCTGTTTTCTAAGATCTGTGGCATCAATCTTAAAATTATTTGACTCCAAAAAGAAACCAGTTGTAAGTCAGTTTATTTAATGAATACATTCTGAAATGTTCAATTAAATCCATTCATGAGATATTTTGCTAACAGTATAGACAAATAAACAAAAAACACGTGCACACACGGGCAAAAAAAAGTTTTGCTATGCCTTTTATGGCAGGTGAACATAAGGTAATATATAACAGCATAAATGACAACATGGAAGCTGTAACTCCTCTCATTAAAACAATGAAAAGAAAAACGTGATCTAAACAACTTGTCATCACAAAAAAGCATTACAAAAAAACAAAAAACATGTACTTTAGGCCAACTTATCCCAAATATGAAATAATAAGGATATGCTTTTCATTTATCATTTTTAATTCTTCATGATAATAAACATAAAACTCATAGAAATTCTTCATTTTAACAGTGAACAAGAATAAAGATAATAAATAAAGGAATAAATACATAATTGTAGCATTTTCTTGCTATCACAGTAAAAACCTTTTGCTTTGAACAAAATAATAAGAAAAAATCTTTACCTTTTCTTTACCAGTTATTAATATGCTAAAACACAAATATAAAATAAAAACCCTGAACATGTCTTTATTCGGTGTAATAGGTATTTGTTGAACATTTGGGTTGTTATGTTAGATTTAATTGCTGTTTGACCGTATTCTAAGTGGATTTTCTTTTTCCTGTGAAGAATATGAATATAATATAAAATGTTCTTTATTTCCATAATCTATGGTCTTATTAGCCGTAGGCTTAGGACTTGTACATTTTTCATAAGGGATCTACACAGCATTGACTCCGTCCACATGTTATAAATGGAGAGGTTACTGCTGCCAAAGCAGTTTTAAGCATTAAGTTGTCAGCCATTCCTTTTCAAAGAGCTTCCAGCATAACAGTGTGACTTTAAAAGTGGAGTCAGTAAATTTGCATTTTCATAGTTTTCTTTTTTTTATGGGGCATACTGAATTGTGTGTATAAGTTATAGATAGTGTGCATAATGTAATGAAGAAATACAAAAGGCACTGCAACTCTAACCCGAGTAAAGCATTTAAATATATATCTTATTTGACAGTTTTTTAAGCAAATAAATCCCTAAAAAAATTTTTTCTTTTGTAATAATGCTTAAAGTTGTTTTATACTCTACAAATCATTTCTATTTGGTTACACTGCCTAAAAGCAAAGATGAGGAGAAGAGCTAAGAAACACTGTATACATTTTTTTTTTTCTCATGCATTTAGTAGCACTGACATCTAAGCAAAGACAGGCCAAAGCCATAAATCACAGAGGACAATAACAGACACATTTTGAGCCGGTCCATCATCGGGCGTGTTTTGTTTTCTCATTGCATCTTGGCAAATTGCTGTTATTAATGGCAGAAAGCATAGTTTGCAGCCCTCATTAGATGTTGTTCCAACAGCGCCACTGATGGATTGAGACAAGCTGGAGGCTTTGTTGGCCTTCACAACCAGCTAATATGAGCCAATTAAATGTCCTCCACTTTCAGGCCACTCCACGATTGCTTATACAGGCTTTCAGTAATGTCTGAGTATCCAGCTTCATGGACAGAAAAAAAAACTACAAGTAGATGTATTTAGGGAATCTTCTTCAGAGCAGTGGCCTTTCGTGCCTTGAGGAAAAATACATAAAATAGTTTTTGAGTTTGCTGAATATCCTTTGATCAAAACTGTTTTCAATCTTCATTCACATTTTTTAAACAATTTCTTTTTTTTTTCATTAATAGAAATTTTCTGTGACACAAGGCTAGCTAATTCAACTTACGCTGTCATGCTGTGGTTAAGGAGTGTTTGATTTTCAGATAAATTCACAGCCGGACAAAATATTTAATGTACTCAGGAGAGGCTCATGTTTAGGTTGCATATGTTCATGAATTTGGAGCAATTTTTGCATGCTAAGCTATAAAAGCACATGAAAAGTAAATATTGCAGCAGATATATGTAGGAAAAACATTTAATATTTTCTTTGAAGCAACCTACCAGATACTTAAGTAAATTTCATAATTTAGGGATAGTTTTAGGACTTCGCTGACTGGCAGATGTATTTTTCTTGTTACTCTTTGCATGTTTAATTCTAAATTTTAAGGCCCCGTCCACACAGAAATAGTGTCTTGTAAACTCCTGTAAACACAGCACAATTTTTAGAAATGTTTTCATCCACACAAAAACGCAAAAAAAAAATTGACCCAAAACACTGCATTAGCTACGCTGGGCCTGTATGTGGCGCTGTAACGCTGCTACAAAACTACACCTAAAGGGAAGAAGACAGGGAGAATGCACTTCAAACAAACACAAGAAGAAAAAGACGGATGGTGAATACAATAGCAAAAAACGAATTTCTTTTTGTGGATATGGAAGTGGAGGAAGTGAAACTTCTGCTTTGTGTCAGACTAAACTACTATTGACTGGATTTGTGTCAGTCCAAAAACATGGACATAATGGACAATTTCAGGCCCGGTATCCAGGGAGGGATGGCTGAAGAGAAAGATTGTCCTCATATTGTTCAAAACATATTATGGTAAATTATTTCTAAACTAGTGTCAATCTTGTAAACCTTTTCCCACATTTTTATTATATATCTGATGTGCACTGTTGATCTTTTTCTGCAGTGTTTGATTTAATATTGTTGACAGTTCAGTGAAGTGATGAAAAACACTTTTTCGCCTTAGATTATTTGGTGTTAAAATAAGGGGTTTGTTTTTTTCTCTGATTAGGACTGTTATTGTTCATCAGTCTTGTCTGTTATTTGAAGTAATATTGTGTTCAACAGTTTTGCTGTTGTTGAGCTGCTGGCGTCTGCAACACAAACAAAAGCATGTAATAAGTCATTATTGTTGTTATATTTGTCACAGTTTTGGTCGTAGGTAAGGTTAGAGGTTGGGTGGCATCATTGTTTTCAAAAAGTTGCATTTAGCCTGTCCATATGAGAATGTAACGGTGGTGTTTCAGAATTATTTTCAATTTCAATTAGAAGTACTAAGAACGCAGTTCCAGGGGAGGCCGTTTGCTTATTCACAAAATGCTGTTCTCAGGTGGACGGGGCCTGAATTCAATACAGTTCCCATTGTTATAACATCATGATAAACAAAAGTTGTCTGCTATGTTTCATATTTAACTGAGTGAACATTATTCTCAATAGAAATAACAATCCACCCTATTTATTTTGAGAAGCTGCCTGGTAAATTAAATGTTGATTTTTTGCTGTTTTGATTTGACACGAGCTGATTGGTAACGTGTGTGTCCACTCAGAGTCGATGCAGTTCTAGGGCAGCTGTCAAAACTCTCCTAAACATTGAATGGCCTCTGGTGGTTGGCTGCTTACATAAACAATTGAACATTTTATTATTTTTTTAATGTCTAGAATAAAATAAGGCTTGTTGTGTGTTAATATTGGCCACATTAACCCGTGTTTTAACAAGAACATCAAGCATAACAAGACTCATTGCTCTGTTGGAGCACATTCAACAGAGAATTGGCAAATAAAATGTGTCTAATTTACGAAGTCATTTGGATGGCATTCGATGGATATTGGATTGTGTGGGAATTATGCCCCTCATGTCTGTGTGTGTGCAGACTGCAACTCCTCCAGTTTATTAGAGGGATTCCTTGAGATGTAACTTCCCTGGCACAAGTGCATAACCCATGAAATGTGCTTTTTAAAAAAATTCTCCATTCATTGATAAAGCAACATTTTCCTATGTGCCAAACAATTATCACATTGCTCACAATTAATCCCTGCTAAGACTACTGTCTGTAATGTACCAGATTGTATTTTTTTAACTGAATACTTGTGTCTTTTATTAAATTTAGGACCCAAATCTCTCCAGAAACTGTTTTCCACAGTGGTAGTTGACTTCTTCTTCCCTGCTCATGCCATGTATTTTCATCACTTCACTTGATAGCTCACAGAGAGAGATTTGCAAGGGCAGACTGCTGCTCTTGTGGGTTCCTAGTAAGTGGTGAGGATTTTCTCTAAGATCATCAGCTCTGTGTTAACGACATGCAGTTTCCGGAAAGGTTTATCCATTCAATTTGACTCTGGAGAGATCTCTTCAGCCTGCTGATTAAATTAGGATTTTTTAATAAGCATATCTAGTTGCATTGACATAAGAGACAAGCTGATTTGTGTGTAGTCGACCAATGCTGATATTAAAAACCTGCTTAAAAGTACCAAAGATCTTCAGTGTACTGGAACTTTCTCTGTTTTTTGTTCTTTTAAATGAGTCAAAATTTTTAAAAAGTGTTTTTTTTTTCTATTTGGCATCTTTAAATCTATCATGCAAACTCTCAAAGAGGATTAAAAAAAATCTTCATTTCAGCAGACATTGACTGCAGCCGTACTGAAACAGATTACTAGAATCAATAATATGTATTATTATCCTTGTAATTTAAACAATGTTGATTTTTGCAATGGATATGCTGATTGTTGCAAAGTTTATATAACTAATAAAGTAACAATGTCAGTATTGTAAAATTAAGGATAATAATTAGTGAAAGAGGAATAAATTTGAATGAGGGAAGTAATCATAGGTGAGAACAGAACTATGAATGGTGTGTGGAAGCAGGACGTGAGTCAGCAGCTGTGAGGCTGAGTGGAGGCCACGAACTGTGTGAGAAAAGTTTGGCACTTTCCAGAAGTGGATGTGTGTCAAAGGTTACCTTATGGGAAAAAGAAGAAAGGGTAGAAAAATAGCAAAAAGGGTTTAAAAAGAATGGTTGCCAGCAGTAGTTTGTTGTATCTTTGTGCACCTCGAGGAGTGAACAACCGTTTAAATTGGTGCAGCGTTTTTGATTCAACATTGTTTTCATGATACAAAAACAAAGGCTATTGTTCAAATGGCAAGATATGAACACATAAATTACTGCATGTTCTTTACAAATCAGATGCTTTTTTGTTCTTGTTATGTTTTTGGAATACTCACTGTGACAATTACTGCATTGATGAAGAAGCTTTTGCTGTTTTATTCCCATGAGCCAAGAGTTAATGGGTCTAGAACAATTTGTTGTATAGATTTTTATGGACTTACTGAAGCAACGTGCCAAATCAGTTTTCTTTGCTACACTATTTTATTAAAATAAAAAAATATTATTTTGTAGCTTACCATATGTTGTTTTTAATAATTTGTCCTACATAAAAACCACCTCTGTTAAAGAATAATAAAAAAATCATGTCAAAAAGGCTTTTTTTGTCATTTTGGTGACAGATGGACTTTTTATAAAGATGGTAAAGTGTTGAGAGTTTTTTTTATTCATATTTTAATTAAAAATGTTAATTTTGAAACATATATTTTAAGTTCTTTCTACAGGTCAAAACATATTCAACTATTACTAACTGGTTTGTAAAAGAAGACAAACCTGTCTGTAGTCATCAACAAACCAAACATGTTACAGCCTTTCTCTGGAGTTCCAGAAACCTGTAAAATCAGTGCTAAAACAGAATTTAGCTGACCTGGTGGCACATGGTGGACCAACACCATTTTTTTCCCCATTTAATTTGTCATCTGTCCATATAAAACATAAGTGCTGGCTGCAAATTTCAATTTATGTCTGGTATGTAGGTACAGTATTATCCATCTGTTTGCAGGATAAAATATTCTCATTAAATGGTCACTTCGGTTGAAACTGTTATCACATGTCATACCACATACTGGCTCACTCTGCTATGGCCAGATAGAAAGAAAATACTTTCGCAAATATGTAAGCTTTTAGAAATATACTTTTTGGTACTCCAGTATGTCATAGAATGTCCAGAATCCATCCATTACTTTTCTTTACCTGCTTCTCCTTTCCAGGTTGAGGGGAGCTGGTTTCTATCTCCAGCAGTCAGTGTGTGAGAGGCAGGGGACACCCTGGACAGTTTGCAGGTCCATCACAGGGACGCATAGAGACAAACGAGACACTAGGGACAATTTAGAATTACTAATTAACCTAACAGGCATGTTTTTGGTCTGTGGGAGGAAACCGGAGTAAACCCAGGCATGAACAGGGAGAACATCTAAACTCCACCTGGAAAACCTCCAGGCTGGGAGTTGATCTTGTGACCTTTTTGCTAGGAGGCTGACAGCTCTAACCACTTCTCCACTGTGCCACCCTCTCATAGGATGCGTTTGCTTCAGTTCAATCTTAATTAACCTTCTCCTTGTTTAGAACTTATTTATTATTTCCCAGGTTTGATCATTTTCCAGGTTAATTGTCTTTGTATTCCCCTCTTTTAATTTGGGAGATCTAATCTCACACCTGCTCTGTTATAGTTTCAGACAATGAAGCTATAACTTTTCAGAATCGTGTAAATGTGTTTTGCAGATGTCTGATCAGTCAATAAAGCATTCCTTTTTTGTTTTATTTTTGATTAATAAACATGCATATGGTTGGTTATTGTATGTTACACTTTTCTGCTTATGCCTATTGTTAACAATAAATACATCATTTTTTATTTCAGGATGTTTGCTGCATGACACTATTTTTTTATTTCTTGCTGCTTACTGCTCCTGTGTACATGAGTGAGTTGCCACCATACTGCAGATAAAATGTCAACATAGCCACAGCAACACAGTTTTGGGCTATGTGACACTACCTGCTGTGAGTTGAGCTTCCTTAAATGCCATTCACACACGTCACAGCAGGTTGTTGGAGGATGCTGAGGTTTTAAGATTAATATCAAACTGAACTCAAATAAATCAATCATTTTTTATCTCTTTGTATTTTGAACACATTTACTTTAGAGAGTTCAGTGGTTTCCTTTCATGACATGGCAGTTTCACAATGCTGTTTCTGGAACCTTATTTTAATTTAATACAGTTGAAGATGAAATAAAATTTTGGTTCATTAAGTAAGTGTTACTTCACCTTTCCTGCACTAAAGTCAGCAGTGAACTTGATATCTTCACAGCAGATATCCCTGCATACGTAGAGGTTGGTCGATGCACTCACACAGTATGTGGTCCACTTGTGAAAGTAGACTTTTAGTGGCAGCAAATTCAAACTGCTAGCAGTCTGCACACACTGACACTTGTTTAGTCAGTCCTTTGTGCACTGGATGGCCATTTATCAGGATTTTCCAACATACAGGGACGTGATACAAAGCCAGGTCCTGGAAATTACTCCAGTAATAAATGCTACAAATATGTCTGCATTATTTATTTGTCAGTAAGCCACCCTTTACTGCAGGGAAGTCAGATGGGGGGCTTACATGACTTAAATATGAAAGTCAGATGCAAGGCTAACTTTTGGAAAGGTTCTTCTTTTTATTAATGAGTTCTTTATCTTCACTTTAATCACAGCTTGTTTAGTTTGTTGCATCAAAATGAGTTGATTAGTATCAGCCAGTTATTAGGTTTTAGTAAATGTTTAAGCAATATTTTTTGCTTTATTAAGGTAACTAGATGGGAGTCAAAAAGTGACAGAACTGTTGACACTGACATACACTTGCATGTGTGCTCTTTACCAAATGTAGGTTTCTGATTATCTGGGGGTAAGATTGATTCCTTAGTGCTAAACCTGCAATACCTGTGAAATTCTCAGCTTAAGAAGAAACTCACAGAGAGAGTCTATGTTTTTGAAGACTTGAATTGACTCTTTAGGTTTAAAAAAAAAGAAAAGGACATGCAGGAAATGGATACGATTTAAAATCTTAGGGCGCTCTGTGAATCTTTTGTGCAGTGGCAGCATCACTCACATGAATCACCTTTCATTCAAAGCACACACATTCTTAATCATGCTTAACCTGTGGCCAGTTTAAAAAGGTGAGATGCACAGAACACACACTACATCCGTTCGAACAAACAGCTTTCAAATTAGAATTTTAACTTGTTAATAGATTGATTATTTATTTATTTCAGCGGGTTCCACGTTTCCCTCTTTATTGCCTGAGAGTAAAAGCAAATAGCTGTCAAATGTTTGACAAACTTTGAACAGAAAATGAATAAATCTAGAAGTAAAAATGCATGTGGGAGTCCAATAAATCATATTCACAACTATCCATACACACATTTCTCTCATTCAAATAAATATGATTTCTGAATAAAATAAAACAAAAAATATATCACTTAGCACTATTTCAAAAAATGTGCATACTTCGAAATTTGCAATATTTTTAGGTGTACATTTTACAAGATGTACTTGCTTGTTTGTATACCCAAGGCTGATGATGAAATTGTGCAGGGACACTAAAAATGAAACATATTTACCTATGAGTAACTATCACTTAAGTGTTGTTTGCAAGGCTATTTCAGGCCCATGTGGGAGAGTGCATGTTGAGTAATTGGACAATCATTACTGATGGTATTTTCTGAAAGGAAATTAAGCCTCAATCAATTCTAACCCTAAAGGTAACCTATGTAGCACTGTTTATAAATACTTGTTTTACCGTGATGTGCTGTTTGTTTTACATAAACAACAAAACACTACAAATGATTCACATTTGAGCATTTTTTTATGACATTAATACCTTTTTGTTTTCATGTCTTTTTCTTCCAGGATATTTGACCGTTACCATAGAACCCCTGCCTCCCGTTGTTGTGGGTGAGACTGTTACCCTCAAGTGTAACTTCAAAACTGATGGAAGGCTGCGAGAGATTGTTTGGTACAGGGTGAGTAAACCTGCCTGTGCTTTCAAAGCCATTAGGCATTAGATGCTTTCTGGGTCATCCATATCTGTTATTTGTAGCCATTAAGTCAATACCAGTAGCCACATCACATGTTTCTGGTTGTGTGTATCAGAGCAGACTTGCACGGTTAAACTTCACTATTTAGAAGACAACCTGTTTTTTGAGCTGTTGGGGAGGCTTCACAGGAAGTGGCCTGGAAGTTTGATTTTCTGTCTGATGGTCATCACCATCATTTTTTAAATGTTCACAGCTGGTAATGCAACAGTCTTTTAAATCCCAGTTGCCTAAGTAACGCTAATAATCAGGTTGATGCTGAGAGAGACGGAGGGAGAGCGAGAGAGAAAGAGAGAGAGAGACAGAATAAGAACTTTATTTTTCTAAAGTGTAGTTTGTTTTAAAGTTATGTATGAATGGGAAGATTTCTAAAACATTTGCCAAATATAACAGTTCAGAGAAAGGACATTTGTTTTACTTTGAGAGTCACTGATAAGCACTTGAATTGGAAAGCAGAGGCAGCTGCTCCCGCCACATCTTTGCACAACCATTTGTTTGTGCCAAAAACTCTCCAATCATTCTTGAGAGCTTTACAGATTTGCGTCTTTTACTTTTAACATTAGTGAAGTTGCTGAATGGTGATTGGTGATTGTAGGAGGCTACAGACAAATTGTAGACACTGAAATGCTATCAACATAGGCTAAGTGTCTTTTGGAAAATGCACACTTGGTTTGTATTGTGTCATTGTTGTTGCTTGAGAATCACAAATGACTGATGAGTATCCAAATAAGCAAGTGCTCAGACAAATGTATTGCAAAGGTGACTTTGCTGATGCCTCTCGAATTCTTGAATGTATTCCACTTTTAACGAGGTTCGTTTGTGTGCTTCTGACTTCCATAACAACAGACGCTTCTTTTACAGACATTTTGTGGACTTTATAAGTGAGGCTGAGTAAACACATTTTAAACAACAACAAAAATAGTTTTAATATTCATGTGATTGTAATAAAAATTCTATGTTAAAAAAAACATAATATTCTACTCATATTGTAATAAGGTTTTACTTACTTATAGTGTAATATATAGTATATTCTTTTTTGTATGACACACACTGTTGATTTCTATTAGTTTCAGCTAAATAAAATCTACTCTTCTCTGGATATTTTAAGGGATTATTTTCTTTTGTTTATATTCCTCAACTGTCCATTGAGTGACCCTACATAAACATTTTGACCTCATTAGAGACTAATGCATTTTGCCTATTAAAACATATAAACAGTGTTTAATAACTGTAAATGTACCATACCAGACTGATGTGACTTTCTCTCTCTAACTTCTTTAAACTGTTCATAAATAGGAGGCATGTATTACTTGACTGGGAAGTTTTTATTTAGACCCATCCTCTGATTTCTCACTTTTATTGTCAGGATGTAAAACAGTGTATCTGGACTTATCTTTCCAAATGCTGACCTTTCAAAGTAGGACATGAAAAGATTTATGACACTTTGCACATTCACCTTACCATCATAGATCACTTTCACTGCAGTGACAATTTCATTTAATCAAGCTGGGTTTGTATTTTGGTGCTTTGTTTTGCTTATATTCTGTCAGATATCTGCAGTATTCATGGGTATCTATAGTTTAAACAACCACTTTAAGAAGTGAGCTGCCTGTATCCTCATGAGGAATGTAAAGAGGTTGGAGGAGCGATTTACCCCATGTCTCAGGTGGCCACTGCTCAGCACAACTGCTGATGAATTATAAATCAATTACCCACACTTGGCTGCCAAAGTTTCTTTAATCTCTGCCTTTTATTTGACTAAATACTGTTGACTCCTGGTTTTATCTCTTGTTCAAACAGACGTGGGGGTGATACTCACCTCGGGAGTCCTCTGTCTAATCGAAGTTTGGTCAATTACATGAAGGGCTGAAAAAAAACTTTTTAAAAATTGTTCAATAAATGCTCATTTGTGACATATTCTGTTTGAAGATTTTTTGATTTATTTTATTTTTTTCTTTTACATAGCACTCGTTCAGCAATATGAATTAATGAGAAAGTGCCTTAGAAAAAAGAAAGAAAAATTATTTCAGAGAACATTTTGGAGCAAACCAGCTATTTTTTTCTGTATTCAAAACATGTAAATTCATAGAAATAAATTATTAAATTTTGTTTTCTATTCCATTTGTCACTATTTTTTTTTATGAGGACAGAACTTTAACTCATCTTTAAAAGGTCTTGACTTGCTAATTAGCACACGATTTCTCAGTGCTTGTCAGCGTAGTTTTGTCATTAGCTGAACATTTTTAAATCAAATTACAGTATGTGTCATTTTATACTGGTGTTAGTTCTAGTGTTTTATTAGCTTTGCTTTCTCAGTTGCAGGGAACTCACAGACTGTCTTGCTGTTTGTGTAAAATTAATAATGATTGATTAAGCAACCGTTTGCGACTTTACAGATGTTATTCATCTTCTATGCTTATCTTAAGTTCTAATTATAATTATATTAGGAAAAAGTAATTTATAAATTATAAACAAACAAATCAAGTTACTGTTTTGAGTTGTTGGGAAAAGGCACAGTGTTGCCAGAACATCACAGCACTTAAGGTTCTGTATGTTGTCCTATCTAGTGACAAACTTGTAAATTGCAAAAAAAAATAAACCTAGATTTAAAGCTGGTGTTTTATTGATCCCTTCTAGGCAACATGTAACATAACAACACAATGCATTTTGACTGAAGAAAGAAAGGGAATATATTGTAAATCTAAACAAGTAAACATAAAAGCTACATGTTACAAACTAGTGAAAACAGACCATTTAATTTGTGTAATGGATTTTCTGATGCATAAAAGTATCATTAAAGTGACAAAATAAAATGTCCGGAAATGAATGCAGGTGCAAATGTAGCTTCAGAGGTTTTTAAACTAAAATAATATAATTAATAAAACGTACCCTTATCTTTAATATATCTTATCTTTTTCAGCTCATAGATAGAACCTCTTATTATGCTCCTATTATCTTTTTACTCCAGATGACAGACAAAGACAGGAAGTGAATCTAAGAAAGAAAGACTGCAGTGCTCAGTAATGGATGTTGTATAGCCCTGCAGCTAATGCTTCAAGAGCAAATAAATGAGGGCCTCTCAAGTGTGTATGATATTGCACTACAGGCCACATGACTGTTTTAGTGAGTGGTGAACTGGCAGGCGATGGATTAAGCACTGCGGATATGTAATACCATCAAGCTGTCTTCTGTGCTTAACAGCATGCCAACTAGTAATGATGGATCATTTGATAGGGAGATACTGATACACTGCCTCATTGGGGGAAAAAGTTTTAAAAGTGCTGTGCACAGAGGTGCTTAGATGAAGCTCCTCAAAGACATGTACGCTCATCTCATGCTTATTTTAATTTGTGTCATTCTAATTAACGCGAACATATAGAACTTCTCCCAGGTATGCTGAGCTGACGGCTGTGAAACAAGTGGTGTCTGTTAACTTGCTTGTTTAGTGTTTAATTTTAATCACGAGCCCACCCGTCTCTGCTCTCCTGTCCACCCATTCCATCCTCCACTCTGCCCATTACAGAATTCCTCTGTTCTCCTTGACAAAACTCCTCTGGGAACCTCTCTCTCACCACACAAACGTCTTCCCTAAGACGTTTCCCTAATTTGCCACTGGACTGTTTGCTCTAGTTGAGCTGCTTCTCTGGTACATTTTCATTATTTAGTAATTTTCTTGATATAATTCAGACATACTTGTATTCTTAATTCTGCCGACATCACTCAGTATTTCAAAACTACTGGTCTTAAATGACTTTTCTCAACTCTTTTTATTTTATTATTTTATTTTTGGGTTGTTTGTTCAAAATGGAATGAATACTTATTGTTTGGCAATTGTGTATTTTAATGTGAAAGTCCTGATTCACATCTCAAAAAAAGCATTGCTGAAATGAAACTGGTGGATGTCATAAACTTGTCCTACTTATGTCATTCTTTTAAGCTTGGTGGTAAATTATAAATGTGTAAATTCCTTACTTATCCACATGTTCACTTAAATCGTGCATTTGTAGTTTTATGTCTTTCACTGTTTCACTGTGCAGATGCACTCTATTTTGGTTTTGAAGAACATCATATTTTACAGCATCAAAAAACGGAACAGTGCATAGGTGCAGGTTAAACATGTTTTCCTACTGTGAGCTTGCAGTTACCTGATTGATGAATATTTTTTTTCAAAATGCTTCACAAATAGCACATAGTGGTTTCAAGTGCAACTAGCATGTGAGTCATCAGGAAGGACTCCTGACTTGCTACCGACTGCTTCTAACCAGAATCTTTGTAGCTGATGTATTTGACACCATGCAAGGATAAAATCATAAATTTCTATCTCGTCAGTTATTGTAAAAGTGAAAGAAAATTATTCAACCTCACCTTAATAAGTCTTGTTTGGCATTTATGTTGGAACAGTAACAAATCAATAGTTTAGAATATCAAGAAAGGACGATAACCAAAGACAACCATAAATTTCAATCATGAGCTATACGACCACTGAATGCTTGTCAGGTTTTAATGAAGCCATCTGCCTCCACAGAATTGATTCAGAGCATCACATGTGAGTTAGCTTTGCAGTCTGTACAGTTTTTTTTTTACAGCACTGGGATATAGTGTACCAGTGTTTAAAATAAAAATACAATCTAAACACACATTTTATGCTGTCAGCTCCTCTTCAAAATCAAGCTGGAAACATTTGTTTAAATTTTTGATTGCACGTCAGCATGTGCAAATAAGCCTTGCTTCATTATTTAAAAAGTGTCTCATTACTTCAAGTTGACAGAAACATTTCTTTTATGTACAAATAATGTTTAGGGACTGGATACACATTTCATCATTATACAATAATCTTGTTACTCTTCAGCTTGGAAAAGACACATGTAAAACATAATAAACCTAGACTTAATGTTTAATTATTACATAGACCTTAGGCACCATTTTTTTGTTATTAAGAATGAATTTAATTAAACTAAATTACAAAAGAACACAAGTAAATATTACAGATTTAATCTATCATTTTAGCACAAATATAAGAAAAAAATTGACAATCATTTGCCAAAATATTGTAATATTATTAAATGCTATGCTTTAATCTTGTTTACCCTGTCTGATCTAACATTAGTTTTTTTGTTTTTATTATCTGGAGTACAGAGACATAAACTAACAGGATTTTATTAAGGTAAAGCTTAAGTTAAATTGAGGCAACAAGAATTTGATGCACATTGGAGCAGTTGGTTAGAATAATTGGATATTAGAAGTAATTGAATGAATTGTGTGATGTTAAATATGCATTTACTTTTAAATAAACCTCAAAGTTTTAAAAGTTTTTTTGTTATGTTACCTTTGCATGAAGCAGTTCTGTTGTTTACTTTACAAATATAATAATAATAATAATAATAATAATAATAATAATAATAATAATAATAATAATAATAATAATAATAATAATAATAAAAAATAATAATAATAATAATAATAATAAACTTTGTGTCACCCTCTGAAAACTCTAACAAAGGCCGAAAAGCATGTTAGGTTTGTAGTAAATGGTAAATGTGTCTAATGATAAATGTTTGCTGCATGACAGTTTTAGACTCTGTCAAACATTACATTTTCCAAGGTAGATTCAGTTATATCAGTCAGGTCAACAAGGCGCATGTTAAGTCTTTTTTACACTCACTTAGTGCCTTGTTTTACATATCACTGTTTTAACAACAATGAAGTGCTGCACATGAGAATCTCTCAGTTGTGTTTGGATGCAGGCCAGCTGCTTTACTAGCTTTTTTGAAAAATGTGTATGTTTAGAAATATGGAAAATAAATGTTAGACATAAAGTTAATGTAAGCAGGGTTTGCTTACAGCAAATACTGACTTTACTTACTTCAATGAAACACTTGGCGTACCCCGTCTAAGGATGTAGTTATGGCCCACATTTGACAAATTCAATTCAAGCTGTTGACAGTGTGAAAGCATGCTGTAACAGGTATGCAAATGATTTACCTCATGTAATAATCTGACAAGAAATTTTGAAGTGTGTTACTCGAGGGGAACGTGTCACTGAGTCTGAGCTTTCCTGTCATATGTTACCTCCAAGTTCAATGGCAAAAAATATGTTGCCGGATACTTACCTTAAAAGTGGAAGATTTTTTTTTTTCCTCACCATTAATCCTGTTGCTTGACTGCAGTGAGACACAGGAGGCATCGTATGTTAAATCTGAGTTCAAATTCTTCAAGACAGGGTTGCCTGGGCAACTGAAATCTCTAACTTCACAGGAGAGCTCACAGAGCGAGTACGCACAGCACGATCCTTTAGGGGTTTTGGGTGTCTAACTTCCTGCTCTTAAATCCCCAGGTGTAATAGTCTATGTTCAGAAATTGTCTGCCTCAGGTACCATCCACTGTATTGTATAGTCGTATGTGAACACTCCATCTTTCTTTCTGCCTCCCTGTCTATATTTCTGTCTGGTTTAAAGTACCATTTATTGCCATAAAGACCGTTACGGATCACTAACAGCACAACTCACTGTGGTGCTTCTTACAGTCTGTGCCACACAGGCTTTGATAGCTTTTGTCTATGTCACTGGTCTGAATGTGACTGCCAGTGCTAGTAACTCTACTTTCATCATCTCCTGAATGGTTCTGCACCCAAAAGAATTAACCTGCTTGTTAAAATGTCATACACAAAAGCAATATGCAAGAAACACACAGATCCATGGATTTTATTGTAATGGTAGATTTTTTATGGAACTTTTGTGTAATTTTGGTTTTAGAAACAGAGAACATTTAACATACCAATTTAGTTTTTTTTTTTTTCTATTTTGGTATGAGAGACTTAATGAGTTATTTAATTAGTGTGCTATGCTTGGCATTAGAGTTTGTTGACATCTTTTTTTAAACTGCTTGTTTGGCTGTTTAATATCATTAAAATCAGTGAGTGAGCATCACTCTGCCTTCATCTTGCCTCTAAGTTTGACTTCAAGCTGTGATCTAAAGGCCTTCAGAAGGAGCAACGTAATATTTTTTGTATATTACTTATACAGATGTTATCTTATATATTGGCTGATTAACAAATTGTTTTGATTAAGTTCACCAGAGCCTTAATCAGTGCAATGATAAAAGGGCTTTCCAAACAGCGTTTTAAGGAATTACTTAACAGACAATTTGGACAAAGCTGAACTTTTGCCTTAGTTTTTGGGAGGTTATTCGGTTTCAGGTGTTGTCTTCTTCAGTTTAATGTCTTCAATTTCAACTAATTTTACTGACAGAAAACCTCAAATGTGAGCTTTTTGCATTAGTTATGACAGAGTTGCAAAATGTCAAGCTTTACATTCATACCAGATGTGATGAAACTGTAAAGCATATCGATTTTTATACATGTAACTCTTCAAGGCTCCGACACATATCCTCGTTTCCACAGGAAACTAACTGAGCAGCCTAAAAGAAAATAATTCAAATGTGTTTGAAATCTATTTTTTGTGGGTGAATATATAAATAAATAAAGGTATTTGCACCTTTTGAGCTGAGATCCAAACCTTTGCCATCTTTATTAGCTCACTGCCACGTTCGGAATGTGGTGCCCCGAGGGATATGGGAGATAAGGTGATATGGATCATTGCACTGCAGCCTTCCCTTCTGAGGATGTTGCCGGGGCAAATAAGCAGCCTGTTATACAAGGAATGATAATTACACACTTCATGTCAGCAAACTACAGGATGAGTCCCTTTTGTTATCCACAAATGCTAATAGCAACAAAGGGACTGATCATTGCTATTCCTGACTGAGGGCTTTTGCATGTAGTGACTGTGACGACAATAGAATATTTTGTGTCCATGTTGCTGAGAGTGTATAACACTTTGCTATTGTCAGCTCCCAGAGCTTCCCAGGCATTTATCAAAAGCATACTCTGTATCTAATTAATTAGGTAATTCAACAAATGATTCTACGAAATAAGTCTCTATGAGGTCATCCCCCCTCCAACTGACTCATTTTCCCTGTGACAGTATAATTAAATACATCTACGGTTCAATAGTTACACCACACTTATCATTTACATGGAAAATGTCTGAATGAAAGTAAAGCAAATTGTACACACATCTCAAACTATCTCTTTGTTATCTGTTTTAACTGATGTGCAATTTGGAATCTAACAATTGCAATTGTTGATGACAAAATACATCAAGTGACAAATGTCATCCAGGGGAAGATTTTATTTTAGACAGGAAAACCCTGGCTTCTGCTTTTGTCTTTTTCAAGGCTTAAAGTTGGTTTTCCAAATTTCAACAAGTCTTGAAAAATGATAATCTCTTCAACCAGAATCATACCAGATTGTTCAAATCCATTCTTACCATCACAGAATGATCAAACAGGAATGTGATTACTTAGCGATTAGGAGTGGATCAGAGCCTCTTTGTGACATTTGCATTGGAGGAGGAAGTCATTTTCATGCCAGAGGAGTCTCTGAGCTGTGGTCCCGACTTTGCCTCAACAGCACACTGCAAAGTCCTGTGAGGGCATGAATGAAGCAAAAGAACTACTTATTTAGTTTATTTACTGGGTTGTTTCCGTTGTTTGTTGCTATAGAAAGACTCTGTTCAGATGCACTTTCAAATCAGGGAAAAGTCCCCCACAAGAAAATCAGTAAACACCCAGGAAACGTATGTGGTTTCCCCCCTTCTTGCTTGGAAGGAATGATTTCTTTTTCTTAGCAATTCAAAGCAAGTATTATATTATTATTACTATTATTATTATGTTGACTTCTTATTTTCAAATTTCTGATATATTACCTTTCTCAAAAAGTAACAAGTCTGAATTGCAGAGATAAATAAAACTTTTGCCCATGAACTCGTCCTGCTGTGATACGTTAAACATTGTTTAAGATTGTTTAAGATTAGTTATCTTTTAACATTGTTTTCTCAGAACTATTCAGGTTAGAACAGTGTTTTATTTTCTAATGTATAAATATGTAGTGGTTCACTTTTGTGGAAATTAATTCATTTTTGGTCACTTCTAACCTGTTTTAAAGTTGTTGTTTTTTTCTTTTGTTTATTTGTTTTAGTGATCCTTTATAAATAGTCAATAATATTATTAATTCCAAAAAGTATTTTCATTCTTCAGGTGTCATTTCTTTGCAACCTAACCTTCACAGATATTTTTCAATGTCAGCAGAGGAAGTTGCCCTTTTGTCCTGAGAAATATTAGGTTTGTTATGATTTTTGTGATACCTGTTACTCACTGTATGAAAGCTGATGGAAGAAAGCTTCCTAACATATCAAACACGAGGGGAAAAAGACATTATTTAGAATTTGGGACCTGTGAGGATCCATAATCTCAGCAGGCAATAATATCCAACAAATCGTTTTGTATTTTTCTAGAGCTAAATTTTGTGAATAAATGTATTATAAAATGAAAGAACATTACTATTGTTCATGAAGTGCTGCACAGAGAGTTGCTGTATGAGCCAGCAATAGCAGACTTTTCAGAATAGTTATTTACACCTTTTTTTCCCACAGCAATAAATGAAGCTGCTTCTTCTGAGCTTTTTCATCAAATTTTAAAAAGATTTCAACCTAGCCTTGACCCAGGGGCATATTTTGGTTTCCACATTATTTATTTATCTTTTTTTATTACATAGTCTTTTTCTAACAAAGAAACATTTGGTTTATTAACCTCCAATATGTTCAGAGTAGCACCCATATCTCATGTAAAAATGTTTCTTAGAAGCCAATGTTGTGACATCTCCACGTTAACTTTCTTTTCTCTCTCTTTATGGATAATAGTGCTTAGGTTTCAACATGAGGGACTCTTTTTGTTCTGCATATTACACTTATAAGGCATCTGAAAATGAAGCAGAAAAAAAAATTAGCCTCAAGTCAGATATGTCCTTTGCAACACCACAGCAAATGTACATATTATGTCATAATTTGTGCTTAGTTTTTATGATACTAATTAACAATGAAGCTAATTAACTACATAAAAAGGTTTCTTTTAACAGGTTACCTTGTAAGTACATCTGCTGCACAAGTCATTCCCAACATTTCTACTTTAAATTACAGTATGCATAGCTTTAGGGAACTTTAATGTGTTTGTAAAATTGGAATGTTTCATTAATGCACAGCTCATTTTCAGAATCAAAGGCGCACCGTTCTCCGGATGTGAAAAGGACACTGAATGTGTAAATGATGGGTTGGAATGACCCCGTCACCAATCAGAGCAATAATATAGACTTGGTTCTGTCATAACGAGTCCAACTCTGCAGCCAAGAAAAAAACAATTAGAGAAGAGCTTCCCCTCCCCGGTGGGTTAAATGCAAGTGGAAAGAGATAGGTTTTGTAATAGATTTTTATCCGTGTAAAATGAGATGCTGACCTCCAGGTTCAAGACACTCAAAGACATCAGAGGAGTGGTACAGCACATTCCCACAGGGGCTAAACGATATTCATCCAGGACATCGTTCTTGTGCTAGGTTTGAGTCACACTACCAGCCATGACAGCTGCTCATCATGATACTTATCGCCAGAGAGCCTCTGAGGGTTTTGAAAGGGGAGATTGCGTCTAAGCAATCAAGTTCTTTTTTAAATGTCATCTTTTAGCTGTCGAGTTGGTGTTGTTATCATGTCATCTTCATGCACGAATGAAAAGGCAGCTCTTTAAAATTGTAGGTCTAGTTTCTAAAAGCTGTTTGTTTTTTTGTTTTTGTTTTTTCCTAATACCAGTGTTTATATAGTTAGCTTTGTCTTTTTCAGCATTGCCTATTTTCAGCAATCAAGACTTGAGGATGTGAAAAACAACATTGGCTGTAACACGAAGTCGCCAAAGCAATTCTCTGTCCAGAATTCTGTTCCTGGACAGCTACAAAAAGATGAATTGGTTGTCTTATTGAGAAGGCTGGCAAAGACACCATCGGCAATGACCAAAAATGTCACTGCAAAATTCAAAAGTGTTATCGGCTCTAACAAGATTAAGACTGCCTGCTTTTTCTGTAAAAAACAACACAAAAAACATGCAGTCCTAAATCTTGTATCCTTTTTTAGAATGTGAATTGTTGCAATAATTTACACTTTCTAATACAGTCTGTGACACACATGCAACAATTTGCACACATATTCTCAAGAATTACAAGCTAGCAAAGAACCTTTTAATAAATTATACACTTCAATAATTTGTGTTTGGCTGTTTATAAAAATATATATCTATTTTTACTAATCTGAAACTGAACTGTGGTGGCTAACCTTATTTCTAAGAGAGAGACAACAGCAAAAATGATATAAACTGCCTTTTTTAATTTGATAAAATAGCACTGTTTAACACTGTGCCATTGTAATATTGTATGGAATAGAACAGAATCTTATTTATTGTCACAGTATGACTTGTAAACAGTTTAGACTGGGACAGCCTTCCTACTTTGATGTATCTGCAAGATCTTTCAAAATAGTACAACAAGTAGGTCCTGTTAGCCACGTTACAGAAAAAGCACATCAACTTCACATGTTAAACTACATTTTCACATGTGACAACACCTGACATATACAAAACACGTTTCCTGTGTAATTTTGCAACATTTTCAACATGTTCATGTGATCAAGTGGTCACATGATTAACCACATGGAATTATATGTGAAAAAAATGTGAAATTCACGTGTTTTAATCTGTAAGGATGAGCACGAATATAAACACTGAAAGTAACACGGTCCCTCGCTGAAGATTTACATAATTAGTGTGATGCCTGAACAGCAGCGCATGAAAAGTCTTAGTCTTTTTTTTTTGCGACAGGCATCAAACACTGCTTCAGACTCTACTGCTTCAGGTGTAAAGCTTACAAACAAAAGCTCTAGATTTTAAAACTCAACTAAAATACGTTTGAATGATCATAATCATTTTCTTAGAATTACAAGCCCACAAGTTGGTTTCTCTCCTGACAAAGCCAAGCAAAACAAAAGTGGCACAGGGCAGAGTGAACACTGATTGGTTAAAAGTTAGATGTCCAGCATTCATCTTGTATTCTGTTTCTTTTACTCTAACAGCACAGCTTGGGTCTCTTTACATCATCTAACACTAAAGGTAGATGATATAAGTTCAAGACCACTGGAATTTTTATAGAAATGAATAAAAGCCTAATTTCTCCTGCAGGCAAAATTATTATTAAACAATATCCCCATTTAATTTGGGTTTATATCAGGTCAAGTTTAACAACAGCTACTATGTCTTCATCTAACATAAAAATGAAAACTCCAAGTGGGGCTTTATTGTTCAGAATTCAAAACACAAAAATTCACCATCACTTAGAAAATACTATTCCAAACAGCATTCATGACTTTAAAACAACACACAAAAATATAAACATTTTCTGGTGTTTATAGCAAAGTATGAAAAGCTTCAATAGATGGCCAAACTTCATTTATCTCTGATTGCTAGAATGTTGTTCCACAGGAAACCAAAGTCATGAAGTGCAGTTTGTCAGCCTTCAGGAGCTCCAGGGCAGTTTCAGTGCTGAGAATGTTTACAGTGAAGGTCAGTGTGCCGTTACGAGTCAGAAGTAATAATTTTACACTTTATCTGTTGTCCTTTAGGATTATGACTCAGTAAGAAGTGTTTGAAAAAAACAGCAAAATAATGAAATGTGAAAGAATCATATTACATGTAGTAGTATGTTTATCAGTAATAATTTCAGTTTCTGTTTTAGTTTTCATTGACATGATGCGCTCATTTAAATAATCACCAGTAAACACGTTGAAACTAAGGAGGACTTTAACATGTCAGATGTTTTGTTAAGCTGTCTTGGGATGTGTAGAATATTTTGATGACTGTCACCGTCAATAAGACAGTATGTAAATATTGTGCAATGTTTGCAGAGTTTTGACTACAAACAGTTTTTTCTCATTTGCATCTTACATGCTTACATATTCTGAGAGGCATTAATCAAGTGCAGCTCATTTACTGCAGCCGCCCTCATGCACGTTTAAATTTATTTCAAAATTTACATCCAGTATTTCCCCTCAAATCCACGACTCATCAAAAAAAAATCATCTTTAGAGTTCAATTTCTGGTCTTCAGCATCTTATTTTGTTACAGGTCATTTAGAGTTTAGAAATAGTGCCATATGTGCTTTAGGTGCAATTATGACTCATGTGTTCAGTTTGTTTATTGAACACCATCAGGTTTAAAACTACTGGTGTTATTTTCCTAGTTTAATATGCTCTAACTAAACTCACAGTTTTAAATAGTGTTTATTTATTTGTTTGCTCTGGTTTGTGTGTTACAAAGTGTGGTCTACCACCAGTGTTGGCTATATTGGAGCATGAAAAACAAAAATCAAAATGAATATTTGTTTTTGTGAAGAAAAGGCATGGATTCAGCTGAAAATATTACTTGCAGCTGCGCATAAAACACCAACAGTGTTAGTGCTGACAGTGTGTCGTACACTAAGCTGAGGACTTTTGGTTCCAATCCCTTTCACCCCTGTTGTCACAAGAAAGACTCTGAAGTTGTAAAATGGCCTTGTTTTTTTTGTCTATTAAAAGAAAAGTTGGAATAAATAAAAAAAAAAACTTAAATAAATAAGGATTTTAAGAAATAGTCTTGGATAGAATTTAAATTCATTTTGTTTGATTTTCTGCAGAAAGAGTCATCTCCTCCCACCCCTTGTTTTAGCAGTTTGGTGTATCCTTAAAGTGGCAAAAAAATATTTTATTGAAGTTTAAATGGACTTTTGCAATAGTTGTAGAACTTCCACACCCCTGTTTTACAAATGTCCAGTCTTCATAAACAAAAATAAGGGTTTTGCTGGAGAGTAACCTATTTGTTACACATTTTGAAGTGAAATGGTTCATATTTTCCACCATTTGTTTTTTTTTCTCACAACATTCAAAGAGATCCCAAAATCTTTCTTTCTTTCTTTCTTTCAAAAGGTTTTGTACTATTGAGCATCAAAGTCATTTTAAGATTAGTATGATCTACAAATTTAAAAAGGGAAGTAGTTTCATTGTTGCTTTGATCTGTTTCCTAAAGAACCCTTTGTATATGTCCTTTGACAATGGCAGCAAAAAGTCTTGTTATTAAAACTTAGCCAAAAATAAGTAAAATAAAATAATAATAACAATGATTTCAACTTAGCAACAACAACAACAAAAATAAAAATACTATTACGCTTAATCCCCAAAAGAAGACTGAAATAGGCTGTAGGATTTACTGCAGGCGGCTGTGCAAACCTTTAACTTTGATTTTTTTACAGAAAAACTATATGTAAGCCTAAAAGCACAGTTTTTACTCTTAAATTTGTATTAGCTGTGTCATGCAGTCGGTTTCTGCTCGGGGTTAGTAATGTAAATGTGACATGTCAGCATTGTGGAGTCTTTGTATAATACATAGTGAGCAGGATTTTATGCCTTTATCAGCTGAGACCACTCAAGTAACTCTGAGCCTGGCCGGACCATTCCACCCTTTTTACACACTTTTTGCTCCAGTACCTTCTAATTTATAAATTTCACACTGTGCTTAGCTTCAACCCCACTCCCCTTCATCTTGATGTGAGCCAGTTATTTAGAATGGAAACTCTGTGGTGATATCTGTTATTTAGGTTTTCACAGTCTCATTTCCCCTGGTGATGTAGCACATGTGTGGTGGATCCTGATCAATCAGCTGCAGAGACAAATGTTTTTAATGCTCTCAGAATGAAGTACTGACTGAGGCATTTAGGATTATCTCCCTAAATACCTGAGTTTATAATACTTGTAATGCAATGGCTGCTTTACGTACATTATACCAGAACTTTTACTTTTTAAAGGGGACTTATTATGCAAAATTCACTTTTTGCATGTTTTTGTACTTTCATTTGGGTATCTACTGCTTCTAGAAACAGTCCAAGCACATAAAAAAAAAAAAAATAAACACTACCCAGCCATTTTTTGACAATAAGTAAATGTTTTCTGGTGTCTGCAAAACGATCTGTTTTAAAAACCTCAGGATTGTTGCATCACGATCCTTGTTACCGAGCATCCCCAAGCTGAGCCCAGCCCCTCACCTAGCAACCCAAGTGGAGCCCCGCCCACTTCATTACATAAAGATCATCACGTTAGTTCTGCTGGTTTTACTGCTGAACAATGTCTGCTGGAAAAAGAACTTGTGTACACGCATGTTCTGCCAGTCACAGAAAACGGAGCTGCGTGGCTTCATTTTATTTCTGATGGCAAAGTCCCGACAATATCGCCAAAGAAAGTTGTAGTTTGAACAGCTCACCTTGTGGTGATTCTGGAGGTTTAGTATTTTTGGTACTTCCTGGTGGGCCGTCTCGACGGCTGATTGGCAGCTCCTCG
>NC_051433.1:4584316-4648579 GCF_001649575.2 Kryptolebias marmoratus
GTTACCTATCTGTTTGCCTGTGCCTGTCTGCCTGCCTCGTGAGGGATACTTACCTACTGCCTCCTGGAGAATCTGCCAACCTGTTACTGGAAAATACCTACCTTTGGACTCACCTCCGTGCCGTGGATCATCCTTCGCACAGTAAGGCTTCCCACCTGTGGATATAATACTTACCTGCCTTCCTCACCAAGGAAATACTCACCACGTCCTCTGCTTCCAGGTTCCTGGTTCCTGTAATTATTCCTGCTCCCGATTCACTGTAAAATAAACTCACTTCCTATTATCTTGGTCTCCCGTGTCTGTCTGACGCCGAGCTGCTCATCTTAGAATATTTACGAATCCTGACACACCTGTCCCAGAAACACGTCTCTGTTAAAGTCACGGCAGGTCTGTCTAAACTAACATTAGAACTATGTCAATAAAAGAGAAGAAAAGTTGGCAGGCAGCCCTCTGGGCATTTTTCGGGTTCAGTTCAGTGTCCTGGCCCACTACCAGTCAGGGTTCGAACCCACTGACTGACGGTGTCCTACTTGACAAATGTCAGTTCAGAACCGTTAAGTACCTCTGTCAGAATCCTCAGAGTTTGAATTAATAACCCCATCCTTTAGTAAATTTTTATGTTTTGAGACTGGACACTGAGTTGGGGGCGTCGCCAACTGCAGCTTATTTACATAATAGCATTTCCCTAAAACCACTCATTCTGAAATGAGCTCAAAACAGGCAGAACTGATCAGGTGAAATCTCAATATCTGAGAATTATTTTGTGCATTAAATGTAATGAACAGGTTTTTCTATAACCCACAGACTTATCCTGACTTGTTCAAGGAAGCATAATAGGTCCCCTTCAATAGTTTGTTAAATAGATATAAACTATGCGGATAAAAAAAATGAATTATTAAACGCTGAATTCCTTTTTTGTTTTTCTATTCACTTGCAAAAAGTAACCAATCAAGCAAACCATACTTGAAGAGAAGAAACTTGATGTTTGAAAATGTTCCAATGCTGTAAAAAAGAAAGTCTAAGTCGTCAAAACAAATCACATCATCAAACAGAAAACAGGAATTTAAGAAGAAACCCAAACTTGTTGAGAACCTCACATGCCTGCTGCAAGTGTTGAACAGCGTTTTTAAGGAAATGGAATATACTCTTTTAAGTACAAAACTGTCATACTTGGAAAATCAAAACAAAACAACTTTAAGTGTGAAATCGATTCAATAAATAGGACAACAAATCTGCTGTCACTTATCTGTAAATTGTGAAGGGCAAGCATCATGCAAGTATCCTCTACCTTACAAAACACATCAACTAGCTCAGCTCACACAACAAAAAAAAAACAATATACAGTCTATTTAAGGTTAAAGTTTACTTATATATATTTTGTATTTATTTCTTAACGAAGGATTCTGTTTGGCCAGTTGATGCTTTTATTTGATTCTTTCAGTCAGTACTGTCATGGAGGCACAGTTGAATAGGTAAAACATTAACTGCTCTTTACCTTGACCTCATTAGAAAAGGGAATAGAGTGGGAGAAAATCTTAGAGCTAAGAAGCTGCAATGAGAATCTGACTCCTCTGAAATCATGCTGCGACATAGATCTGCAGTACTGCAAATTCAAATGGTGGGAAAAAATACATCCTACAAAAAAGTGCTTCAGATATTTTTTGTTTAAAGCAGTTTTATAATGTACCTCAAACTACTGGGATATATATATATATATATATATATATATATATATATAAATTAAAAAAGGAAATTAATTACACAAGTCAATTGTCACATCAGAATATAGGTATAAAGATAATAAACTGTTGTTCAAATGGTGTGAGACAATTGTCTTCTTTGTTTTCTTAAATGGTGATCCAGTGTTTTACAAGCTAAAGCGGATAAAAGATTTAGAGCTTCCTTCTTTAGCATTTTGAATTTAAGAAAAGCTTTCAGATCCAGCACTCTTGAGATGCCCGTGACGACACTGTGACTATTTTAAGAGAAAATTTATTGCACAATTTGTTTTTAACATGTTCCAAGTTTAAGTGACAAGACTTTGACTGTGACTCAATTAAGACAATTGTGATCTATCATGATTGTTTCAAGACATTTTGGAGATGCTCTTTACCAACTAGTAGCCAGGAGTCACAACCTTGTGAGATAAGACCTTTAGAAGGCTGGTGCGAAATGATTATCTTCTTTGTTTTCCAAATTATCAAAATAATGAGTTTTCATGTTTTTCTTGTAGTTAAACACTATCATAAAACACTTCAGTGGTCCATTTCTCTGATTTAAAACTTTAATGACTTGTTTTTACAGTTTTTGTGTCAAAATCCAGAAGTGTGGTGATTGTGTGGGTGGTGGTACCTCCTTGGTTGGTGACGTAGAAGGAGGCGGGGCCAGCTGTGGCAGACCGCTGTAGGAGGTTATTGTCACAGTGTTTATCAGTGGTTGTGAACAAGAGTACCAGTTTGAAAACTGGTACTGCTTTTTGTTTTTGGTCTGGAGTGATGCTGTTTAGAACTCGAGCCCTGCACTTCACCAGCGGAACGTCCGAACTTCACAATGATGTCTTCAAGGAGTTTCCCATCTGGACAGTAAGAGGCTGCTGGTGCCGGTTCGACAGGCTGTGGTTCATCTGTTGAAGTTTGTATTTCAGGTGCTCCACTTCAGAACGTTAACTGCACGGTCAGTCACCAGACTTTGGGTTGTAATTTTCACCAGGAGCTAAACTAACCACATCCATCAAACCTTCTTTCCTTTGGGAAGCAAAGGAAAGACAGCTGTTGGAGTTTTGGGTCAGTTTACACAATTAATTACAACAAACTGAATCATCCCCCTCCACAGTATGCATATTTGCTATTTCCTGCCTTGCTGGCGTTACTGTCTTTGGCTCTCGATATGCCACACTTCAGAGTGAGCACAGAAAATGCTAAAGAGACCCTAGTAATTTCTTCAGTCTTTGATTATTAATTTTATATTAGTGTTTTTAGAGACTCTGAAAACAAGCAGTTTTTATGACTTTCTTTTGATTTATGTTAGCTTCAAAACACTTAATTTCCCCTTTAAATACGCCCAGGTCATTTTACTTTGTTATGATACTTTACAAGGTAAAAAAGACCAGATTAGACCAGAGCTCTTGTTCATTCAGGCACCCTGGTTGGCAAAATTCAGAGAGAGCAGAAAGACTGCTGAAAAGGAGTCTGACTGTGTTTGACTTATTACTTTTTTTTTTAAATACCTGTATGATTTTTTTAGAAGAAATTTGTAAAAATCAATTCTGTTTGTTGTTAATAATGTTATTTACTGTATCTGAGGTGGTTTGTAGATTTATAAAGGCTGGTTATGGGTCAGGAATTAAAACTGTTTCGTGTTATAGATGCACCTGTACATAAAATGGGAAAAACTCTGTCAATCAGGATTCTGTTTCTTTCTGTTGATTGCACAGCTCAGTTGTCACTGATATTCTCATGTGGGACCAACCATTTAAAGCTCACAGGGTTCACAGACTTACTTTGAAAGTTAAGATTAAAGGTTGTTTGAAAGCTGTTGTGTGTATGTGTGTGCGCAGGGGGTGTGGGGGGAGGTGTGTGTGTGTGTTTGGACCAAAGCTTCTTTTTCATGTTTTTGCTCAATTTTGTCTCATTTTTCTTTCCTTTTCTTTTTTTTTTCATCGATTTGCTTTTTTTAGCACCAGTGTAGTTCTACATTAAAATTCCTGCTGTTGAAGCTGCTACCGCTCTCTTACTGACTGCAGCACTCAGATCAAGTAAATAAAGGTTAACTAGCATGATAACACATTGCAGAGTTGAGTCTGCATTTCATGCAACACTACAAACTTAATACAACACATCTCTAGAGTCTTCGTGGCATTAAGGAATGCTAAGGCATTTGCTTTTTTGAGTTTACTTATTCATTGCAGCAATCAACTGTAAAATACAGTCCCTTTAAATGCCAGAAAACCCTCTGAGCTTTGCTTTCTTTTCCTTTTAAATGTTTTTGAACATTGCCAACTGATGCATTTTATCATGGTAATGAACTTGTCAGAGTCTGGATGATGCACACTGAAAAAGAGGCCTCTGTGACTCTTAGTCATATCCCAAAAACACTTAAATATTAAGCATTTTTATTAAACAAATGCCACAATATGGTATGTATTAAGGGAAAAAAAAAAGTGTCATTATTCCAGTAATTCTGAAATGAGTTGTTTATAAAAGCAATAGAGCCCCTGAAATTTATTTCTTTTATGATCTCTGTTTTAGGCATTGTGCCACTGCCACAGTTAATTCATAGCAGCAGCCACACAAAAGCTTTCATTTCTTCTAGAAATTTCAATGGTATCACCTTTAAAAAATGCTTAAGTCCAAGAACTCCCTTTCATCTTCAGTCTTCCCCATAATTATTGCGAAAGCTGTGATAATGTGCTGCATTTGGAGGCCTTCATCTCAACAGGGATTTTGTTATGGTCAGAGTAAGCCCTTTTCTTCACTGAGCTAATAACTGAGGCATTCTAAATAAGGCAACATCATGTAAAATTAAATCCATCGTTTGCCACTTTTTTTTTGTTGTTTGTTTGTTTTTTTGTAAATCCTGCAATTATTTGGACACATGTATGTATTTGGACGTGTTTTAGTGTCCTAATTGGTAACAAAAAAGTTACCAAAGCTCAGTGTTGACCAGGCCATAGCAGTTTCTGATAAATAGAAACAAAAAGAACAGAAACCATAGAATTTATATTTTATAGCTACATGATTTTCTTATCTGCAATCTATAGATTTTCTCCAGGAAATTCTCAGAGTATGTTTAAAAAAATGGTTTCATGTTGTCAGTCAGTTTTTTTTTGCCTTCTAAACATTTGATATTCAACAGGATATGCAGATAACTCTGCAACATACCTGTTATACTCTAATTGCTGCTTCTTTATCTAACCGAAATAATCACTGAAGACACACTGAAGTGTATGTTAGGTTTATGAAGAAAAATTGTCAAGTATGTGTGAGAATGGTGTCAGAGAAGTGCTCTCAATTAAAAGCTGCATGTTCTAATCTTGCTTGATGCAACCTTGACGTTGCTGTGCTGACATGTACAGTCGAGCGGTAAATCACTAAAAGATAGACTTCCATTGCTGGTTGATTCAGTGGTGCAGACTCCAGATTACTGTCAGTGTTACAAGACAAGATTTACAAGCAATACAAGAGGTACCAAACAAGTTTACTGCAGCTTTGACCAAACCAACAAAGATTTTTGAGACTTGTGTTGCATATAGGAACAGTTAACACATTCTATACAACTTTTGTCATATATTTATTTTCTTTTTCATACAGTGACACAAACAGATTAGTAGTAACATTATAAACAGTACAGTAAGTGAGCAAAAATGTGTGCATTGGTCTAAACTAAATCTAAGAAGAATATATCACTCCCTTATTCAATTTAGGTAAATAAACACATAATTCTGGTGTAAAATTATCTGGTGACAACTTGATTCACATGCAGTAGAATGTTGTGCCAATGCAGATCAGGTATTTAAAGTGTCTTGTTGTTTACTGGTTCAATTACACCGTTCAAATGAGCACATAAAAGGCAGGGATACATAAAACCAGTTAGAATTTATAGCATTAGATAAATCTGTCCCAGGGTTTCTTTATGCATCTTTAGAAAGCAGTTAGGCTTTCACTGAGGCAAGCCATTTTCTCCCACTATCAAAAACAGGCACTGAATGTACAGCTCAAACAAACTCGCTGATAAATTGAGTTGAGGAGTGCGATCAAGAAATAAACTGAATTGTAAAGCAGCTGTGATGTACTGATAGATTGCTCTGGTGCCAGCAGCTTTTTGCAAACATCTCCACTGTGACACTTTTTAAAAGATAAAACCATCTGATTGGACCATCAGTGTGACTTAAATACATACTCAAACCCTTTCTCCTTTTCTTGGCAACAAGCACTTCTGCATTTTGAAAATGTCAGTTTAATCTTTCTAGTTCATAATATGGATATGTAGAATACAGTGCCAAGTGAACAAGCTCAGCAAAATTAGGTAATTGTAGAAGCACTTTCACACACCAATCTCCCGCAATCCTGTTGTTTTGTTTCAGATTTCCTCATCTGCCCAGCAAAAGAAAAAAAAAAAAAAGAAGAAAAACGTCTACTATATTACTTCAAAATACAGCTGCAATTTCAATAGCTCCAAAAGAATAATGTCATTAGAGAATTGATTAGGCTTTAAGCAGTGTGTCTGTAACCAACAGAGTTACAATAGTTTAGACTAAAGCATCACATAAATAAAATATTCTTTTTTCTATTTTTTATTTATTTTTGTACAGAAAGCATAATAACAAGCTTTGGATATAGTCATTTCATGTGCCTAGAAATAAAAAAAAATATATAAAAAAAAAACGTCCATCTCATATGGTCCAGATAGTTTTTTATTTTATTTTGTATTTATTTATTTTATCATCAGTGTAGTGTTTAGACCTGAACTAGTTGTCTGTCAGAGGAGAGCCTCTACAGATTTAGCACTCTCGAGATGCCGCTGTGACTAAATTTATTGCTAAAATGTTTTGAACATGTTCAAATTTAAAGTGGCGAGACTGCGAACCTCTGTGACTCGAGCAATAAAACTGAGAACACTCATGAACGTTTCAAGACAGTTTGGAGTCCCCCTCATAAATGCTGTTCACCAACTAGTAGCCAGCAGTCGAGATACTGTTTTTAGAAGGCCCATCCTGCTAGTTGTAGGGTTGATGCTTTCATCCCTGACTTCTCCAGTCTGCATGTCAAAGTGTCTATGAGAGAAATACTGCACCCTGTATTGGCCCTTACGCATTCCTTAATGTGATTATGTTAGGGATATTCACACAAAGTATAGGATAAAAAAGCTCCGTCTGATAGAAAATTACTTCATAAAAGCAGCTCCATTTTTGTTAGAGGCCTGCTGAGGCTATGTATCTAATGTGATATAAGAGGATGCATCACATGTAGAGTTCAGCCTATCTCCTTAAGTGTCCAAATGCTGGCTCGTTCGCTTGTTGATAAGGGAGGCATTGATGGACCAGGGTTCTCTAAAAATGCTGAAAGTATACTACAACTTTATAGCTCTTTTAAACATAAAATCATTTTGCTCTGAGCACTCAGTCAACGATGGGCTTCAAAAGCTTCTCCAGACGGACAGGTTGTTTTTAACTGATTTCCTAACCGGCTTTAGAAAGAGTTTTGTCATCTTATCATTGATGGCAAAAAAAAAAAGGCCTAACATGTGAGAATCTTGTAATTAAATGTATCTGGACAGAAATGCTTTACTTACGCAGACAGGTTAGAGACCTTTAATTTTTTTATTTTTTTAACCACTCAGCTAGTGCATAGACCTTAGAATGCTTTTAGCTACATTTCAGAAGCTACATTATTATTAACAAATTGCTGAAATTATTCTGAAAGGCTCTGGAATACATTATCTCATATCAAATTGTGTATCTTGTATGAAATACTCTTAGTCTTTCCATCACACAATTATTACTGACCATTGTAAAAATAGCCATCAAGCTCCCAACCCCCGAGGTAACAACAAACAAATCTTTCTTGGGTTTGTTTTTGTCCCTGCTGGCATGTATATAGGTTTGTGCAGCAGCATTATGTGATCTCACTGTATGCAGACGTATTTTCCCAAGGCCTTTCAGTAAGGAAACAATAGTGTTTTTTATTTTTTTTTAAACATGTGCATTTGACAGCCCGTGCTTGGAGCAGACTTGAAGCAATGTGTGGAACACAGGGAAACAAACTAATGAGAGGAGATTTGTGGAAGGGGGAGAAGGAAAGAAAGAAGAGACAGATTCTCCTCCGCAGCACCCAGCTCCCTTTTTGTCTTGTTGTTTTTGTCTGCTGCTTCATTAGCCGGTGTTGCTTCATCACACTGCTGTGAAATCCCTAAGCCCTCACCGGATGACCAAAACCTTCTTAAAACATGCTTTATGCTGCTTCATTCCCCAGATGATAACAAGGTCTCACTGGCACTGGTGCTCTGTTCCCTTTTGTCTCGTAATGCTGTAGCTTTTTGTTTCATTGCTACAAGCAAGTAAACCCTCATGCCTTGACATGCTCACATTGTTTTTTGCTAAGCATCTGTGCTCTAATTGGAAACCATTGTATTTGGTGACTCTAAAGACCAGTTTTCTTTCTGATGAACTGTGCTTACAAATGCATTTCCTCGGATTGCTTTTTTTTCACTAGGGCAGGAAGTACACAAGCGAGGAAGCATGTGAGGGACACTTTACCTTAAAAAAAATGCTTGGTACAGCTTTGCTGGGCTGAGATGTATCTTGTGCTTGTCATTAGAGCTCAAGAAGAATTTGCCCAAGAGGGAAAGGACAGAGATCAAATGAGTGGCCAGTTTCTCAAGTCATGTCTGATTAGTCACTCTGTCCAGACACCTCACATTGCGAGGCAGACTGGGTCTGGCTTGCATGGGTATTTCAGCATCAACAGTGATGCAGGCAACAAAATGCAGTGTTCTGGCTCCGGAGGGCTTCACTTTTTTTACTACTCAACAGCACGAGTCAGCTTATGTTTCTGGTGTACACACAAAGGTAGAAATAAGCAGATTTATGAAGCAATGAGCATCTGTGGTTGTCTTCACTAAATGTTAGTTTTTACTAAAACTTTATGCACATGCACAAGAGTGATAATTATAATGACAGGTTTTTACACAGCCAATGAAACATGACAAAACAACAGCAAAGAAGAAACATAAAACAGTGATGTAAACAAAAGAAAATGTGTTCTTTGTCTTGCAATCAGTGTGTAAACAAAAATCTGAATGTAGAAAAACAGGGGGAAAAAAATTACAAAAGCAACAAATTTTGGACATTCAAAACAAAAGGCCAAACCTCAGGTGAAAAAATTATGGTTTGTTTATAAACTAAAGACGCAAAGGGGCACTGGTTTACAAGAAACTATTAACAAGACTCGTTATGCAGACTGAAATTAAATCATTAACGATCAGAAAGGATGAAGATAAAGCTTGCTGGCCATTTTTAAGAGTACAATAAGGAATATATGCACTTGTCTTTTCTTTTTCAGAAAAAGCAGCAGTTCAACAAACATAAAAAAATTTCCACTGACTGTTTTGCCCTCTGGTGTTTTCTAAAGCCAGATCCAGTTCCTCACACAGCTCAAGAAGAACAACCACTGAAGCCAAAATCTGTGCATGAGCAAACTATCATCTCATGACAAGGAATCAGAATGATCCCTGAATCCTCATCCCTAAAGTCTTTTTAGCAAGACCTTCCAACCATACAGAGCAGCTATCCTTATGACCGACTATAATGCACGGCTGCAGTCATTTATAACGCCCACAATTCACCAGGAGCCTATTATAAACTCTAATGATAGGGAAAATGAGAGAGAAAAAATTAATTTCATGCTAAAGAACAAGATCCATAAACATTTCTGTATTGGTTTATAGTGTGAATTCTGTCTGTTTCCTCCTTTTTTTATTTCACAAACGACCTTAAAATGCTTTACGAAGTTATTAATGCGTAGTCTAAAAGAAGTGAGTGCTGCACATTCTAACCACATGTTCTAACCCTAAAACCAGGTTTGTGTGCAGAACAAGGTTTATACAGTATGTTGTTTTTAAACGCTTGTATTGTTTATGCATCTTCCTCCTGGTCCGTTGGGATGCTGCGGAAACGTTTCACAGCTGCTGCCATGAAATTCAAGCTCAAGAAGAAAATAATTGTCTACTCTTTAGAATATTAGAAAATAAATATAAACAATGAAATCAAGTTTAATTTTGGTGACATTCAGGAAATCAGGTGTATGTTTGTAGAGCATGTAAAATCATAACGATTAACAAAAGTGACAGAAAAGGACAGAATCTATAAGAAAATGTTACTTTATTCTTGTATTGTTTAAAAAAATCAATTTTCTTGTTAATACACATGCCTATATAAATGAGAAATATATCACTTTTTAGTTTTTATGATCATAACTTATGCAGCCTGGGTTGAATTTATAGAAAGTGTTGATTTGTTTCACATTTGCTTCACAGAATCTGTCTGTTCAGTGTTGTGCAACAGTGAAATCTATTAAACTAAATTGTCTAAACAAGAAGTGAGGCTTGTTTTTGTTTTGTTTTTTTAATTTAAATGAGGTCAGATATCCCACCCTAGAAACCTTTCTGTCATTGGATACCACCTCCGGGAACTGATGTGCTGCTCCAGCAAATGAACTGTTATCACTTCGGAGACTGCTTCATGTCAATAGCGCTGGTGTTAACATTCCCACAGGATACTAATTTTATATCATAATCATTGCTGTTAATATTATTTTTACAAGCCATAATACTTTATTCAAAACGCTTGAGGGGATTTTATCTCAAGCTTTTGAGTGTGTATGTGTTGAACACTAGCCTGCATGTTGGGTTATATATTGACGAAGCACAGATTCATTTATACCACTTAAGCAAAAACTGGCCTCTGCTGTGAGTGCATGATGTTCCTGCTAATAGACACATTATGTGTAATTTCCCGTATTACTTTCCCATTCGACCTTTTGTTTACATTGAGATGACGTTGGCATGGGATTTCCATTCCTCCACACATCGTGTTGTTGTTTTGCATAGCAGGACATCTTTGTATCTCTGTATAAGGCATCCATAACACAGCTGTATCATATCAACCCAGGAGAAACAAACCTATTGCACTGATATGAGGTAATGACTGTATTTTGACAACATTGCTAAAAGGTTCACAGTACCCACTTAGTTAAGTCACTGTAAAATCATTATTTCTGATTTTTTTATGTGCTTTTAGTGCTTTCTACTCACTGCCAGAGTTTCTAATTAGCACATGGTTTGAGACTCATCAGGTCAACATTTGCAAAGTGGAATGTGCTTATCTCCCACTGAGTCTCTGGTGTTTTACTAGGGCAGATTTTTGCTCTTTTTTTCCTCTCTGCCACAGCTTCATGAATTACATTTTATAAATACAAAATACTATAAACAGGTTTCATTTGCACAAATTATATTATTTTTGTATACTTAACCTCTGTGTTGTACTCTGCCCCCCTATGCATGATATTTAAAGCAGAAATATAAATTTAGAAAATGGACATAATCTTGTTACTATCAGATTATGTCTGCAGACATATCGTGACAAAAAGATAAAGAAGTGAAACATGAGATTAGTCATACACAGAAAATAAGAAAAAATGTTTTTTGTTCTATAGTATTTAACTTGAAAGACAACACAGAGTCAACCAGAAAACAAGAATTAGGAGTAAATAATATGAGCCAGCGTATGCTACATGAATTTCTCAAGCATGTCCTATTAAAAATGGAAAAAAGGACCCATGCCACATTAAGGATTAGAAATTTTTATTTGAGCATGAAATGAGCCCTATGCTGTATGTTGTGTAGATAAATGAATATTTCATCCCAACTCAAATGCACGCTTTGTGGATTTGCAGGAATCACAGGACCATTTGTTTCAGATAAATGGTCAAATCCCCATAACATGTCTTACTCTTTATCACATACATCCATAAAATAAAAGCTACATTTCTGCAAAACTTGTCCAAATTATGGACAGGGCTGACCTCAACATTTATATGTATATATTTAATGAGATTGAACATTTTGTGGAATTCTGCTTTAATCCTTTTAAAGTTAACTTACACAGCAGCTTTCAAGTTCAGTTTTGTTTTAAACAAATTTCTGTCAGAAGACTGTTCTGGAGATGAATTTGTTTTTGCAGAAAATGCTTTATTATAATATACTCATGCATACAAATTTAGAAAAATAATATTTTGTATTTTTTGAGAAATTCAGCAGTTTATTGTTCTCACAACCTGCTTTATAATCTATGTATTGAACAACAGACCCATTTTTTTTTGTCACCCACTTGATAGAGATGGTGGCTCCAGTAACCGAAAGAAGAACAGGATAAATAGTGAGGAAGAAAACTGGAAGATGCAAACATGCAGACTTGATATGTCCACTGTGGCCTTGATGTCTTTTAAGACCATCTGTTCTCCAACTTGTATGTCCCTGTGAGTTAAAAACCATCTGTGTTATTAAACAGAAAATGACCAAAATAGTGTTGGAACATATATTTTATGCATATAAACATCATCATTTGTTGAATAATTGTGTTTATAAGATACTCAAAAAATTAAAGTTTATTATTCAATGATTTTAGCACACCCTCTTAAATAGTTTGGCTGCAAGATTTTAATAAGCTTGTTGGCATAGTAACTGATCCTCGAAAATGCCTGGGGCAGCCTGGTTAGAAAGGTTTCACACGGTCCTCAGCTGCATACTATCACTGAGTTACTCATGAGCAATGAGAAGTCCAGTAATTATTATGTGATACACAGCTGCGCATCACTGGAAGTGAGTAAGACAGAGCAGTTTTGCTCTGTGCGTATCTTTTTTACACCCCCTCCCCCCAGCTTCTGACAAATTTATTCAACCCACATATGAGGCAACAGAGTTACATACAGTCTACGTTTCAAGCCTAAAAGGTGGCGTTTTACTTCACAGTTTCTCTGTGGTCATCATCATTGTTTTAGAAACATACAGTATATTTTACACGCAGGCGCAGTAATAGACAAGGTGGTTAGTTAGTGTGAAAAAAGACCACAGAAGCCTGGAGATCACATATGGCCTGAAAAACAAATAAAACATAAACCCTTTTAGTAAAATTAAAAAAAGGAAAAAAAAAAGTTTTCTTGGTTTTTCTCCATTTTATTGATTAGTAGCATAGCAGTATATTAGCAGTATAATAATTTCTACCAACAGTAAACACCACCGTTTTGGGACCTGCAATTTGCACAAATGCAAGAAGCTGCCTTGGAAAATATATATATTTTTAAATTCAGCCATTTATCTGTACCATAACCTCACAAAAATACACAGCATCTTCACCTTCATATTAAATACTGAGACACAATGTGTTAAAGTTGCAAACTGGTACCATAGAAAGAGTGTCAAGACAAAGTCAATTAGCAGATTAGTCTTGGCAGACACAAAATCTCTTGGGTCCTGTTGGGCTGCACACACTGAAGTGTGGAACCAGAAAATCCATTTTAGGGGGTGAAAGGAAGTGGAAGTATAGAGGAAAAATAAAACTTTGTCCGAAGAGATTTGGGTTTATTTCTACACTGCAAGCAATGTTTAATTTACCTGTTCCTTAATAATTTTAGTCTGTCGTCACTTTCAGTTTCAGTTCATAACTGATTAGTTTAAAGTTCTTGGTTTTTGTCAAAAATACTTTGTTAATTCTGCTATTTTTGACACTGCCATACAATATGTGTGTTGTTTTTGTTGTGCAGGTGTCAGATTTAGTAGGTGGTTGGAGGATTTGGACCTAAACACAGAAGACAAAAAGGATCAAAGAAAACTAATTAAAACAGTAAAATGAACAAAACATTTGAACCTGCTATATTTAGTGAATATGTTAATTGCCACACACACACACACTTACTTACATATATATATCTATCACGTATTTTAATTTATTGTGACCAGACTTCTTCATTTTGTTGGGAGAGAATATGAATCCACGTATACATATATATATATATATATATATATATATATATTGGAGAAAAAGTTGTTTGACAGGTCTATTCCTTTTAGAAAAAAAGTACAACTCAAAGAAGTCAGTGTGAAAAATAATATTTCATTTTTCAAAGTTGTATTTTAAAAGTAGTTTTCAGTAGGAGGGGGAAAAAAACACTTAAGGGTTCTTGTTTTTTTCCTTATTCAAAAAAGGCAATTTTCTGCCACGTCTTCTTCTGTGTCCTACAGTTCTTTCTTAGCAACTCAGAGCCTGCCAGGTGTCTAATAAAGACATTGTCAGAATGTGCGAACATTGAGTCACTTAATGAACAGTGATCAAACAGATTAAGGACAAGCGTCCACAATGATGTTCTCGCCTAAGTGCTACATCTCATTACCTGGCTGTCCTTGATGGAACTCTTTGATATGTGAATGAAGTCCCCATATTGCATAATATGCTACTAATTGCACAAGTTATGCAATCCTCCTTTGTGTTTCTGCTTGTAAAGCTTGCGGCCATTATGTGATTTATTCATTTAATACATGATTTACTTCAGGTTGACTGCATGTGTTTAGATTTTGTGCTCACGTGTAACAACAGGTTAAAAGGTCCTTATTTAAACACATAACGGTAATATGATTGATTATAGGGGCTGGATGGTATTTATTTTATTTTGGCTTTGTTATGATTAATCTTTGCAAGATGTCTGAAAGGCTTAGCTTTTAAAACATCTAAAGCAACAACAATTATCAGTTATTAAAGCCCTTAGCTTCACTTAACAATTTGGTTAGAAGAGTTTATCTTTTTGGCACCTCAGCAGCAATTGCTAAAGTAGATTAATGTTTTTATTTTTGTTTGTTAGTTTTTTCTAAATGTCTTCAACCACTTCAGTTTCATTGACAAAATAGCCTTCTCCATTTTAGAAACTTCTATCATGCTGCTATCTATAAAGTGTGCTTGGAAACTTTTCAATAATGCACTGCTGTATACATTAGCTACAATATATAATCAACTTTCTGAAGTCCAGGAGTCTTGAGTGAGTCTGAGCTGGTGTGATCTCATCACCTTCTCAGTCAGCCCACAGACAGCCTGTCTCTGCCAAATTATAGCCATGATAACTATCTGTGGATGGCTGTGTCTCAGATGGTTTCAGAAAACACGCTTGCATAACACTTAACTGTCTGATTTTCACTCTGCCTGTGCCTGACCTTCAACCTGCTACACCTCCAGAGTGCAGCTAAGTGCAGCTGTTCTATTCCTGTTGGTGCCACAGTTTTCATGAAGCTCAGCTCTAATCCGTGTATGTAATCTGTCAGATCGGGCAGCAGCCAATCACAACGACTTTACACTCTGCAATGTTGGAATCAAAATGCCTGACAGCAGAGTGACACAGATAATAGGTCAGAGAAAATATCTACCATTCTTTACTTTGTGTGAGCAGAAAACCAGTAATACTAACTCAAAACTCACACTAAAGGCTGGTGATATTGTCAGACAAAACTTTCTGATAAGAATTAGTTGAATTTATCATCCTACTGGCAAATATTCTGCCATTACAACTCTATATTAAGCCTAAATATCAAGTAACCAAATATCAAGTCATTTCCATGACCTACAGCCAGTATATGTCTTAGTTTCAAACAATTAAATTGAACCTTGTTGAATCCCCATCAGGGTGTAAAGGTGTAAAATTAACTAAATACTATAATTGTAAGCGAAATGAAAAAAAAAAAACATTAGTGTAGGACATATAACATTAAGATTTAAAGGTTGTTTTAAATCCATCACTAGCTGCAAATTTCAAAGTTTTCATGCTATATTTGCTGTCAGAAATTGCACTACTCCCCATGTAAATAGCTGCTCACATTTAAACTGTATATATTGATCATTTTCTCACAGAAAATCTCACCAAGTTAACTTTGGGGATTTCACCGGTTCCATCAAAACAGATTCATTTTGAATAAGACATGAGCCTTTTTCTGAGCCATCCTCTTTAGAAGGTTAACTTTTAGTTGAGTCAAATAGCATAGCACATCAAAACATTTTCATTGATGTTTGTTTTTAATGTGTTTCATCGTGAAGAACAAAGAAATCAAAAACCATTACTGCTTAAGAGGGATGAATGGTTGTTGTCAGCACCAATCTGTATCTTAACTTCTTACAAAATATTTGCAATATAAGTTTTTTCTTTCTACATGAATCTCAAAATGTCTTCGTGTGTCCCTGTAACCATAATAATAACCTGTCAATTTTTTTGTTTGTTTGTTCATTTTATTTTGTTGGTAAAAATTGATTTTCACAAATTAAAACCATTGAATTTAGAATTACTCTTTGGATGTTGTCAAATCACATTATAAGTTGCATACAAAATCAAGCAATTTAGTCAAATTTTCCTAAAAAAAAAATAAAAATAAAAAGAGATTAGCTAATTTTGCATATACTGCAAAAACGCCATCTATTAAACATGCATGACACAGCGTGTTGAGCTTGTCTGAGCTTTAAAGGTACTGTATATGTTTGCATCATCAGTTATCCTCCAGCCTGAATTAGCTTTGCTTCCCTACTGAGAGTTGTGAGAGACAGAGGGAGGAGAGGAGCTTTTTATTTGAGGCATGAAATCCCTTTAACCATGTCCTCTTGTCACTCAGCAGTCTGCAGGGGGGCACAACATGCAGAGCTGTAAACTCACAGGTTAAGAGCCAGGACCACCAATGTTGCACGCTGAATTTACTTATTGGATGAGCATCAACAATATGCAGCAAATCCACAAATGGAGCCACCACTTCTGAACTTCTTCAGTCAGCAGTCCAGGCATATCTACACCTCAGCATACCCCCAACTTATGTTTGGCAGCTTTAAGTGGTGCAGATACATAAAGTTAATACATGATGAATGTTTATCCATTGCATATAATATATTGGCTAGTTTATTACTCTATATTTAGGTACACTACTTTGCCACTAGTATATTTGGCTTTGAACTCCATAAAAGCAGTGATAGCAAATTTTGTCCATTACTTCACTGGGGCATGTTGCATTATTGTTGTACTTAAGCACTCCTGTGTCTCATGCTGCTTGCCTCCTAGTGTGCGGTCCTATTGTCTGCATGTTGTTTCAGTAGCTAAAAGGCATAGTAATTTCTCAAAATGGAAAGGTGCTGTGCCTTCCTCCAAATGTCTATTGTCCCATTGTGTTTATAACCTAATATTTGCATTTTGGTAATGTGTGCTGTGTACACACAGAATAAAACATGTGTGCTGTGTCTTCTTATCATTAGGATGAAAAACAGTTTATACACCCCAAGCTGCATTTCAAAACATCTCTGACCTTAGATAAAAGACAATCTTTACACAAAAAAGCAAAACTGAACTATAGTCATACTTCTAGTACAAAATACATCATTTATGAAAAAGTAATTTGATGTCTGAAAAGATAAAACTCTGTGACCTATTCTGGGACAAGAGGTCTAAATTTGTATTAATTCTTCTCTTGCATGCAACAATTATACCAATTTTAAATATAATACAATATCCCGCTATGCTTAGGTCCATGTTTCAAAAAGACATTTTCTGAGATAATAATATTAGGCAAATTAGCATGGATATGAAAAAACGTACTGAGCCGTTTTTTTAACAATGCTCAGAACATGTCTTTTGTTGCTGCTTGACTAAGTCTTTAAATGAGGAACTAAACTGGTATAAATCTTATTAAGACATTATTTGGGAGTCATGCTGCCATTCAATGAAAGTGTAAGATTGTGATTACATAGACATGCAAGTCAAATCTAAAAAAATCCATTATCTATTTATAAGACAGAAAGTGACAGACATCCTGCCACTGGTTTTAATTTTACGTAGAATAACAAACAGTCGCCCTCATTTTACTAATACGATTTTTTTTCTTTGTTAAAAAATGTAATTTTTAGTGTAGCTTCTGTTTTGCCTTGAATTACAGAGCAGCATTCAGGTTTAATCTCTCATGCCATGCATGCATTTGTTAGCTGAATTTCCTCCAGTAGGTGCTGATGCAGCTGCAGTCTATAAATAGGCCTGGTCCAGACAAGCAGAGGGAGGGGGCTTTGCTTAACCCCTAAGATCCAGTTTGAATCTGACCCTAATGATAGGAAGCATCATTAAGAGGGCAGTCCAGCTGGTTGGCCAGGAAGGATGCAGGTCACCCTCTGAGAGATTCTGGCATCATCAGATCTCAAGAGAAGGTTGGAATTTTGTTTCGAGCACATTTAAACTCACCCTATTGTCAGCTACTTGTCACGGTCTCTTCTTTTGCCTCATGACTATTCCCTTTGCTAACATCCACTATCTGCCACAATGCTGACAAGGAAGGGGTAGCTAATTCGCTACCATTTATGTCTGCTTTTTCATACCTCCAGATGGCCAAATGTTGGGGAGGTTTGGTGCCTCTGTGCCTCATATGCATTGCATGGCCTGAATTCAACAAAGCAGTTGTAGCAAAGCTTTGCTTCCCTAACAGTGCTTTACTGCAATCAAAGAGCATTCATCTCCCTCTCGTACAACCATTTTGGCACAGTTTGGGTCTCCTTTTTCCCTCCCACGCTTTCTCCCTTTCACTGTTCTATTTCTCTCACTCAGCCTTTTTTATCGCAACCAGGTCAACTTTAGGAGACATTCACTCATGCAGATTCTTTCAGATTTATTACACATGGTCACACAGGTCAGTCTATTAAAAGAGGAAATCATTAAAGAGGAATAGATACAGAGAGGTGGCTATGAAGAATATCTGTCTTAGGCCAAAATATTCTCTTTCATCCTTTAAGCTTCAGAAAAACAAAAGTCTGATACCTTCATCCTTTAGAAAATGTCAGGAGCGATTGTGATGCATGTTTAATTAGACTGTGAAAAAAATGCTCTCAACTCTGCCTAAATCTTGGGAGCTGGTGAACAGATCAAATTTACATCAATTTGTTTAAGTCATGTAACTTTATCAGAAGCAAAATGAGCTTTTTTTTGTTGTGGGAATTTAAAAAATGTTTTCTTAAAGTTGGATATCTGCAGTTCTGTTTGTAATCTCCCTGTATTTGAATGGCTTATGTAAATGTCAAAAGCAAAAATTCATTCTTTCAAACTGATGCAATCTTTTTTAAAAACATAATCTACAAGTTTGTGGATTTATTTTTCAACGTGGCATTACTGGTGTCACTTCTGTTACAGACAGGACTTAACATTTCTGACATTAAAAAAATGAAAAAAAAAGTAAAAAATACAAAAACAAAATGAAAATAATAACTTCCACAATACGACATGCTTGTATTTTTGCCTCTATTTTATATTCCTATTATTTCATTCCATCAATTTGTAAATATTTCCAGCTGTGCACATCACAATAAACACTATGAATCTTGATTTATAATGAGTACTATAATATTTTAATTTAAGATTGACTTAGAGAAGCTTATACTTTCGGATTGGTCCAGTCAAGGACTGCATCTCCTGCTCTCCGCCCAACACCTACATTCAGACACTAAACTACCTCAAGGACATTGTAATAGTGCAAACGTAACTCTAACACAAGTTGTGCATTTGAAGTGCATTTCTCAGAGGAATCAGCTTTTATAATGGTTCATCTAATAATGTGCTTTTTTTTATCCAAACGTGTTACTGCCCACATAAAGCTAATATATAGCACCAACTTAGTTTATTTTATCTCTAAAGGCTCATGACTAAAAGCGTCTATTCCTAAAACAATTATCATACATATGGGTCAAAGCAAGGTGAGCAGATTAAATACTACTGTGGGCTTTAAATGTGCTTAAATGTTGGCAACCCAGAATATTACTTATGCAGTAAACACTTCAGTGGGTCCTTTGGGTTCGATTCACTTAGTCTTCATACGGCAATACACATGCATGCACATGTGAAACATGTAAAAAAACAAAAAAAGAAAAGGCTTGGTGTTTTGTGCATTATTTCAAAAATAATCAAATTTAAATTGTTCAAAAATCCCTGCTAATACCAATTGAGTATAAAAAATTACTTTTTTATGCATGTATCTAAAATAAATGTGATGAGTGACTGTTTTAAACACACACATAAAAATCAACACTATTATAGCTTCTACTCTCACTTAGGTTGAACACATATAAAGGCAGTAAGTGACAAGAATAAACATGCGCAAATAGATATTAGGGGTAATTATTCATAAAAATAAAGCATCTGTTTTAATCTCATAGGTTTATTTACCATCTTGTACTTTGTGAAATTACGATAGATAGATAGATAGATAGATAGATAGATAGATAGATAGATAGATAGATAGATAGATAGATAGATAGATAGATAGATAGATAGATAGATAGATAAAAACCTTTTTAAAACTTTGTTTTTGCCTTATTCTGTGTAAATGTGAAGGTAATACTACTTATTCTCTCTATGATAAATCATTAAAAGGTAATTAACAATACTCTGTAATTAATTAACAAAAAAGTGCTGTTTTTGTTTTTGCATTAGTATTATATTCCGTGTAAATGTTGACCCCTAGTGATGCTTCAAAACAACAACAAAAACACAACACAGTAGTTGAACTGCAGCAGTGCCAGGGGTTTGGGTGGCTAGACACAGTTTTGCTTTTAGAAGCTGACCTTTACCTGTTCCTGCTCCCTGTTCTTCCTCTCCAAATAAAGGTGCACCGTTGCTCAGAGTTTACACCTGCAATCTTATATCTAAACTGAGTGCACTGCAGCAGCTGGACAAACTATTCTCAATTGAACAATTGGATGAAAGCTTTTTTAAGTGGATAGTGGCATAAAAAGTTAAAATTGACACACGTTTTTCTTTATTATTATTACTATTTTTTATGACAAATTCAACATTACCAGCAAACATTATCTTAAAATGTCCTAATGCATCTAAATGTGAACTACAAGGGTCACATGTAACTAATGGCAGCTGACTTATTTTAAATCACTCCTACAGATCTGCTTCTATTATTTTGTTTATTTGATATGATATTTTTCAATCTCGCTTATTTAAACGCAATGTTACTTTGTCTCTTCATGATGAAATGCCTACAGTATTCAAACTAATCTTGAAAAGCCTTGACATTGTTTATGTGCTGGAGGGATTTGATTCAATCGGAATGACAGCATCAAACGAGGGATTCCTGGCCCACCAACAATTTTCCTCTTCAAAGCAGTATTAGTGGCTCCATTAAAATCCTGTCACCCCTGTTCCTTTATGGCTGTCGGTGGCTTTTGAAGAGAAGAGAAATCACAGTCATTCAAATGCTAAGTGACTTTAACACTCCTTTGAATATTAGAAACGAAAAAACTGCTCCATGCCTAGAAAATAAAAAAGAAACGAGTGTTTTGAATATCCTATTCCTCTGTAGTATTTCGTCTCATGCCATTACATCTGCAAAAAGTAGTTTCATACAGAACACTGCACTGTGTCAGTCCTCATTAAGTTTTAGCCATATGCATAAAAACAGACCCAGGGACACCAATAAGACCGTCACTGGGATGTTACCATGTCAGCAGGTTTTCAATCTTTTGTTTTACTCATTAGGGATACATTTATCAATGAGTCATTAAGACAACTACAGGCAGGAGTGCAAGTTACACTCCAGGCTATCAAATAACTGTGGGATTTGGTGGTGCTACAGTTGCAGAAATACAGGAACTGCCCTAATAATGGTCTTTCTTTGCTTCACAGGTCACAGATGGAGGTACCATCAAGCAGAAAATCTTCACCTACGACGCAATGTTTAACACAAATTATTCTCATATGGAGGACTACCGCAGACGTGAAGATCTTGTGTACCAATCAACTGTCAGGTAAGCTTCAAACATGAGTTCATTTCAAAAGAAACCTACTTCTAATTGAACCCCTCTTACATTAGATTTGGAGTTTGTCAGTTTTACTCAATGTACATTCAAGTGTGATCCTGATTCTGTGATTGTAATTGCACAAAGATGAAACAGTTCAGTGTGGTATACACATCCCACCCTTGCCATCTGCTGTGGTCAACAAGGCCAGACTGAAATGACAGGGTGATGGGGTCAGTGTATTATTGTATATAGGACAGGAGGCAGAGGCAAACACTAATCAGTAGCTTGTCTCGGGAAAAAAAAATCAGTGTTAAAGGTTTAGTTAACATCTGTCCAGAAAGGTTCTTATTTCAACCAAAATGATGCATCTGTCTCTGGCAGAATATTATGTAGAAAAACACCTGCCGCACCAATCCCATGTGTATCCATGCTTTACCACACAGATAGCTTTAAAGTTACTGAGAGACAATGTAGAGAAAAAAAAGGAGGAGTCATCTGATGCTTATTGGCTTGCTTACATATTTAGTGCATTCGGAGGCCTGCCTTTTTTACCCTGGAGCTTAAAATCTATGGCTGCCAGTCATTTTCCTTATCTCTAACATACTCAGTTTTGGCTCCTTTGTTATTGTAAATGCCATGACCTGAATGATCAGTTACAGAAAGGAAGGTGTTTTCTTTGCATCTCGCCTACAACTTTATTAGAATATGTTGGACATTCTTCTAAATAATCCAGATTTTCATCATTTTCTTTCATCTCAACTCAATCCTTTTTTTTTTTGGATTAATTTCATGTTCATTTTTTTTTTTCTCTTTTTATTTTCTTTCTTCCTGTTTTTGTGTGGTTTGGCTGCCCAGCTGAAGATGATTTATCTAGACAATCCTACTATCCCTTTGGGAAAGTGAGCATTGTTGCAAAGGAATAGTGTACACACTTAGATGCACAGAAACACGACTGCACACAAACAGAAGACATGACCTCCCACACATTGACTCGCTCGTATGATAAAGTGTGAGAAAACACCACACAGATCTGTTGAATACTAGATATACCTGCATCTACTGAATATCAGAGTGCATATTCTTAGTAATGTTCTTACCCATATCACAACATCCTTTTAGGGGAAACAAGACAAAGATGGATAACAAGAGGGAAAAAAGATCACTCTAAGGGTATATTTCCAATGCACAACATTACAAACAATTCAAAGAGCTACATTTTTTATTGCTATATTCTTTTGTATCCACCTGAGTAGGATCACTTTTTTTGTATTAGTAGTGTGAAAATTTGAAGAAGTGTAAAAATAACAAGTGAAAGAATTACAAAAAGCACAAGAAGAAAAACATACTTTGATTCAGTATAAAAAAAGAAATTCTCACAAGAATAGAGTTAGATTCTGAAATGGTTTATGAGTGGAATTGATTGTGATGTCAACCAGAATTGCCCTTTATGGCTTTTTTTAAATGTTGCATTTAAAAATAAATGAAAGAAGCTGTAACTCCTTCTGTATTCAAGTGTCAACAAATTGATTAATCTTTTTAAAGACAAAAAAATCCGAACACTTCCTGCATGTATCAGAGTCTGAGTGCCTGAGCGACCACAAGTTTTCAGGCTCAAAGAGTGACCCCCCCTCCCTCCAACACACATACACAATGACACACACACCTTTTAAAGCTACCCAAATTGGTCATAAAAGATGAATGTGGCATATCAAGGGCAAGTGTGGGTTTGGCTTTATCTATAACACAGAAATTTATAACAAAATGTATGATTAAGTGTTTGTGTGTGGGTGGGATGTCACAAAGGCCTTTGGATGTGAATATTGTATTTCTCACCTTGTCTCATGCCAGAAAAATAAATATTGGTTTATTATAATTATGTACATGATTTTTTTTTTCCCATCAGCAAAAAAAGTCCCTCGATTCCTGATGTTTAATGTCCTTATTCACACAATAAAGTACCCTTACCAGTGGCAATTTTTAATGTAAACATAAAAAAGAGAAACCCTATTCTGACTTACAGCAACAAATTACTGTCTACTGTGAATTCTTGCTTTGAAAGAAATTGTATTCTTGTGTATCTATCTATCTATCTATCTATCTATCTATCTATCTATCTATCTATCTATCTATCTATCTATCTATCTATCTATCTATCTATCTATCTATAATAATAATAATAATAATAATAATAATTCATGAAGCCTCTTGTTTTAATAAAACACATTTCTCCTAAGAAACTGTTTTTACTGTATGAGGTTTTTTAAACACTGACAGCTAATTTTTGAATGCATGGATTCTTAAAGGAATATTTATTATGTTTAACTTAATAAAGAGTGCAAATAATTTAAGATATGTTGTACGGCTGTCCTGCATATTCTCGTTTTACAGCATAAAATAAAAACAAAACAAGTAGAGTATGAGTTTTCACTTAATATTTTTAATTGTTGGCAATAGAATTCAAATGCTAAGATAAATTAGAACCTTTGAACGGTGTTTTTAATTTACGAAATTATGTCAAAATCATGTTAGAAAGTTTTAGTTTTTATTATCAAGGGCCATCAAAGTGATCCCAGGAGCACCGATGACTTCCCGCATTAGGCTTTTTGTTTCGTTGTGCCACCCCAAGAAAAACACCATGTTTTTCCATCTTTTGAAAACTTTCTGGAGGCTCCCCTGTTTATTATGTGACAATGGTTTATTTTAAATCCTAACAAAGTGAGTTCAAATTGCGTCGTAACTGATATTCTGTTGTTCTTTACTTGTCCAGATGGCATAGTGTCTCATTATCTGCTGCAGTCTTCCTCTCCTTTATCACTCCTGTCTTGTGTCTTTTTCTATTTTGTGTTTGCACATTTACTTGCCAGAAGGACAAACAAATGAGTAAACACAAAATACAAAAAGGAAAAGCCCATAATAACATGTTTCAACTTTGTGACCTTTGTGCCACATGGATAAGATTCACCAGATGTTGACTTCTGTTAAGCTAAGTTTAACGGAGAGAAGACAAAGAAAAAAAAGACTCAAAGTTTTCAAGGTTTTTTTCCAGTATTTAATAGTTTGGAAGATGTGTAGGAAGCAGTGGACTTTGAAGACAAAGCCAAGTTAGCAAATGAGAAGAAGTTGAAAGTGGGCAGGCACAGAGGAAAGGTTTAACCCAGAGCTTTTCAAGGCACTGGAAAACAGTATGAGGAGGTGACACTTGAGTTAGGAAGCTGTTTGGCAGACAAGGGTAAACCTTGGACACCTGAAAAACAACGTTAGCAAGAGGGAAAATAAATAAATAAATCAATAAGAGTATGTTGGCCTGAGAACCCTGCCACTGCTGGGGTGTGCCAGATGCTCTGGCAGAGTCTGGTAGGAACGCTGGGGTTGATAAGCTGCTGACACTGATAAGTTAATGCAGAGCAGATTTGCCAGCCGCAGGAATCCCACGATACCTCACTGCGAGTCAAGCATTTGGTTCAGTGACAGTTTACAGATTCAAATGTACCATTTACTTTGACGACTTGGGGGCACAGCTTTTAAGCCACAGACATTAAAACTGGTGAGAAGAAATCAGGGAACTGAACTCATTCAGTGAGCCAAACATCAAAATTATTCACTATAGCATGAAATGCCATTTTTTGAGTAAAGCAGAACTGAAAAGACAACTACGTGGGTGCCTGGCCAAGCAGCCTGGCCACTAGTCTTACGCCAAAAATTCTGAAAAAAAAATGTGGTAGAAAGGTGTTTCGGGTTAAAATAAATCAGGTTCTGAATTATTTAAGAACATTCCAACAAGTGTTGTTTTGAGGTGTAAATGAAATAGTATTTGAACACATAGCTTAAAATTTATTTACCAAGTTTGATAAGTGTTTTAGCTTTAAAATGGTGATTTATAATGAGCAATGCATAACCTATTTAATGCACACTAAATAAGGCTTTAGAGGTACTGTAATCAGCAAAAGCCTATTTTGTGTGAAGTTCCTTTGTTGATTATGCTTTTTTTTTCGTAATACCTCAATCCTTTCAGCCTTTTTATCGCAGGGCTCTGCATTTGTGTGCATTGGAATCCGTGAATGCAATGATAACAAACATAACTACAGCTTTGTAAGGAACAGAAAGATGAGCTGCATCAGCACATTATAAGCAATGAGCACTAAGCCAATCACACTTCCTTTGGCACTCACAAAAATCACAGCATTATCCTCGTCATTCTGTTTCATGCTCATTCCTTGAGGAAAACATGGGTGATTACACACCTCACTTTGCATCCGGTTCACTAGGTAATTTGTCTCTGCCTTTCATCGAGCGCAGAGTGCCTTACAATTGCCAGTCCTGGCCCATTCACTTGAAATGCTTTAGGCCAGAAACAGTAACTGACAATGTGCTAGTTAATTTGATGCAGAGTTTGACTGGATAAGCTATCAGAAGCCTTTCTGTCAAGACTGCTCTTTTTTACTCTCCATCCAGACAGTGGCATTTGTTAGCATTTGTAGGCAGGAGGAGTTCTGGAGGAAGGTCTAACATAACAGGAAAGAGCGCTCAGATGTATCGCCTAGGGGACAATCGATCTCTCTTAGCGGTGTGTTGTTTTTTGCTGCACCTTCATGGGGGCCCATTACTATTGATCCCATCTGTGTATAAGCTGTTTTGGGGGTTTTGTAGTGTGTTTGATCTTGTTTGCTGGAAATTGTTTCTTTATGAAACCTCCTATCCATATGGTTTATTACTGCAAAGTTGTGCTGATATTAATTTTTGTTTATAGGATGATAGAAAAGTCTTTTACAGGCTCCTTTGTTTTTTATCGAAACATCTGGCCACTTGTGAATCATTGCTAATGTAGTTTTAAGTCTAAATAACATTAAAAAATCTCTAAAGCTACTGAATATGTAAAATGTTAGGACAATAAAAATGCATATGAAAAAAGTAAAAGGAAAATAGCAAAACAAATGGGTTACTTTATGGTTGAAAGATGAAACTGGACTTTTCTTTGCTTAGTGTGAACAAGGTGAAAACATTTGCTTAAATGCATCTAAGCTGTTATTTTCTAAGGTGACTTTGCACGCTCATGGCTCAGTTGATGACAAATCACAGCAATTATGAGAAACAATATCTGCATATAATTTCAAATTAAATAGTGAATCTATTCTAATTTGAATTTCAAAAACATTAGCTGGCCCATTCATAGTGAAAAACTAACTCAAAGCCATGTGTTCCATTTCTCCGCACAGATTCTCACTGGGCTGGCACCCCTGAAATGCTTGACATCAAAGATTACAGCAGCGCTAAAAAATTAATTCCTCCCGTCTTAATATTTAACAGAAGTCTCAATGTTAGGGGTACAACCTCTCCTCTTTTCCCATTTCGGATTCTGATGGACATGACTGTCACACTGGAAGCGATTGAGAATTTGGCAGAGGTTTGTGTGAGATTTTTACCCATTTTCTGCTTCCACAACTAAAATTATCTCATCTCCGAATTCCTTTCTTTGCACTTGGTTTGTGCCTTTCTTTGTCTTGATATGAATCTATGAATGCTGCACTCAGGATTGTGGATAACTAAACCATGGCTTTGTTTGTAAAAACAAAGCAATGGGCTACATCAGCATTTCCCGAGATAAAACCAATTACCCCACCCCCACCCACCAGCTCAGACTCAGATTCACTGTGCTATTCTCATCATTTTTACTCTGTGTTTAACAAAACAGAAAAAGAAAGCCTTTTTATACTCATCCCTGAATGAAGCAGTATAGAAAACTGTTCTGTACATCTAGAGATTCTTACTTATTTTAATACTTAAATTATAAATAATTACCATAGACAGTAATTTTGCATGCGTTTATAATAATAATACTTATCTTGACTTTATAGTTAAATTCCTTTATTGAATTGTTTGGCTTTAATTTATTTAAACTAGGGCGCTTTATTTTATTTTTTCATGCACCATCTTAAATGTCTTTATCTAGCCAGGAACAAACATAATTGTAACTTATTTGCAATGTTTTATTGGGTTCTTATAAATAATTAAAATAATAATAAGCACTTTGTATTGCCTTGTTGCTGAAAAGTGATATATAAATAAATTTGACTTGACTTGACTTAATAATAATAATAATAATAATAATAATAATAATAAGTCTTGAGGATGTAGAAAGCTCACATGCAAAACAGAAAAAAAAAAAATCCTAAAATACAAATAAAGCTTGTGAGGGTTAAATTTGACATTTTTGTAGACTTTAAATTACTCCTTTACGTAACAAACTAAAGTGTTTAGGAAAAAAGGAAAAACAAAACAAACAAAAAACTCAGGTGTGATAAAAAAGAGAAAATACATCATTTTAAAAATGTGTTTGGAAGATGACACAACCGCATGATTGAGACTTTTATTACTTTTATAAATTCACTTTAAAGAGCACAAAAAGCTCAGAACTGACTGCACAAGGTAAAGAAAGAAAAGATGATTAGTCTGGTAATTACTGTGGAAAATCAAATTGTCAGCATGTCGCCCAGTTTATCATCAAATCAGTATTCATTCAATTTTCTTCAAATGTCATTGAAGAAGAAAAATTAGACAAGATCCTTAAGGAAATTTAAAACACTGCTTTTGTTTGCAGTAAATAGTATTCTCTTCATCAAAGGCTTTTGTTGCCTTTAAGATGAAAATAACCCAATCCCCTGCTAAGAATGACAATAGCCCCAAAATTAGTTCTTGGGAGGTTACTGCTGCGTGGAGGTAGGGTAGACTCCCACTATAAACGTGAATAAAGACTTATGTGTTTCAGTAGAAGACTGAGACAATGAAATCAGAGGTTTCTAATTTTTACATCGCTGATCAAAAGAACATCAGAGGTTAGTTGAGTTCAGGTATCAGGTTGCCAATTCAGTTCCTTTTTTTGTGTAATACGTATGAATTTATTGTGCTCCATAATATTGTTAGTAGATATTAAGGCTTAAGGTCTTTATCTCATTCCAATTCCCTCTTTTCCATCCAACTTCATGGTGCTTCCTACAAGTGGTTGGTCACTAGAAGTGTCAGAGAGTCTTAATGAGCCCTGCTCTGCATTGGCATTGTTGTTCTGGCTGTAAAAATCTCCAGCCATAAAACCGATGCCCTGTTTACATGAGAACGATCTCTGAAAATGTTAGCGGTTTTTCAAAGTTCATGGTGGTGAATCAATAAGAAAAAAAAAGTGTTTACATGGATATGGCTGTGTTCATTGAGGGGCCATTTACATGACGATGTTTTTGAGTGATGTAGTAGATTTCTGCTGCGGTTCAGCCGTTTGTGAATATGACAACAGTGCTTGTTTCCTCTGAAACCAAAGATCTCAGAGTGGAGATTTCCAGACACTCCCATTTGCATGTCAAAGGAAACTGCAACATGTGAAATCACACATGCGCACCACAGACAGCTACATTTAATAGTTGTTCTGCACATGCACAAGTAAATCAACAAGAGTAAGAATGGCAGATAGCAGAGTGCTGTTTGTGCTACTCACCCTTTTCAACAGGCAGCATCAACCCAACCTCACTGTCAGTCCAAACAAATGTCCATGCATTCACCATTTTGGATGTAACTGTTTACATTCTCCAGACTGCATGCACATCTCAATAAAACCGTGGTATCAGTGTTGCCAGACATATAAATATCGTTTTAATAACAGTTTTAGGGTCAAGTCCCCCTCCTTTTCTGTGCACGTTTGCCAATCACAACACACAACTAATCTTACAACCTCTCCCGAACAAGAAAGAACATCCTCACTCAGCCCACATGATAGTTTGGGTCAAAACAGTCATTCTAAAGCGACAGAAAGATAGTTCATAATTTTATATCTGGCAACCTTGCCTGGAATGGAAAATACATTAGGTGCAGGCCTTTTTACATGAGAACGATCTCTGGAAATGTTGGTGTGGTTTTTCCGTGTTTATGGTGGCAAATCAACAAGAAAAAAAATGTCTTTACTTGGATATGGCTTTGCTCATCAAATCAGCTGTAGTTTCCATGCCAGGCAGACCAATGAGTGTAGCCATATCCATGTAAACACATTTCCGTGCACAGCAGAGAATCTACTACTTCAAAAAAACAGCACTGTATACACAGCCCCTAAGTTTGAGCTAGCTGTTATGATAATACCCAAATCCAGGGGTGGCCGTCTGAGGTGCAGAAACCCATCAAGATGAAGGAGTCCTACAGAGCTTGCCTAGCTTGTAAAGTTTTGACTGCTCTCCAGATAAGCTAAAAAAGATCTTCTCGATCTACACACAGAGAAAACTGAACTCATTAAATCCCATCTGCTGAAACGCTGTTTTAACAGAAATCTGAAACACTCAGGTGGCAAGGGCAATAGTTTGTTTTGTGAGAAAAAATCAAAAAATAAGTAAATAAATAACAGCAGGTGAAGTTGGGTGGTGATGTCCATCTTTTACTAAAAATCAGGCACTGTTCCTATCCTTTTGAAAAAGTAAGTTATCTACTGTAATACAGTAGAACGACAATAGAAATATTGGTTATCGTTACATTGCAAACACTGTATTGAATTCAATGAAACATATATATTTAAATAAAACATTTAAATTCAAATAATATTTATGTAAGAGTAGCCTAATTTTGCTGAATCAAATAATAACACACACACACAGTTTTTCTAGTTGCTGCAACAGAGAACAGATATAATAAACTCTCAGCCATGTGACAGCTATAAGGCTTCTTCCTCTGTTTTCCTCCTGTGGTTTGTGGCATGGGTTTGTTTTAGTCCTTCAAAATTCCACAGCATACAAAAGTGAAAAGCGTTAACCTACAAGCCGCCATGACATATTGTACACGCGATGGAAAGTTTTTGAAATGCATTGATTCCAGGTTTGTCAAATAAACCTTATGTTGCTTTAGTGGTGTTTTAGTATTAAATGACAACGAGTTCTTCTGAACTCTGCTGAAAATGATGACTAATAATAACTAGAAATGAATTACGAATTGTTTATTAAAATAAACCAGACAAATTAAACAACGAGACACGACATGAAGAACGACATAATGTTTTGGAGTAATGGATTATAGGTTGCTTACGATTTTCTTCAATTAATTAAGAATGTGAATGTTGTTCTGATAATGTGCTTTTCCTACATTTAAAATAAACTCATACAAATCTCTATAGTTGCATCATATCTGTTAACCTGTGCAGCAACATTTACATCCATGTCTGGCAGAATTTAAGACTGCCTTATTTATTCAGGTGCTAGATTATGACAAAATCTGCAAAGAATTGAAGAAAAATCTTTAACAAATTCCCCAATTTAGAAATGTAATGTTAGGAAGACTAAATAACTTCAACTACACTGAGTGTTAGGATGATTGACTGACCTAAATTCTGTTTTGTCTTTGTGCTGTTGTAAAATTATATTCTTTTTTTGTCCTGTTCTTTGAATAGTGCAGGTCAGTGCTTGATTTTTTTTATTGTTTAATTTTTTATTTACTGAATTGTAACAACTTACAGTGTTACTCTTATGATTTCCAGGCTCCCAGAAGTTCGGATCTCGGACAATGGGCCTTATGAATGCCATGTGGGCATCTATGACCGGGCAACAAGGGAAAAGGTTGTCTTGGCCTCAGGAAACGTTTTTCTTACAGTCATGTGTGAGTATCATTGCTGCTATTACTACGTTTTTTTGCAAAATGAAGAAAACCTTTCTTTGTGTCCTCTTGTCTAAATGTGCCAACGTACATAAAAAAAAGCTACTGGGGTGGAAGATAATGAACACGGAGAGGGGAAGTTTAAATTTAGGTTTTTCTAGTTTGACAAAGACAGAGGTTGATTTTTAAGTGGGGAGGAGGAAGTGTTCTGTTTGGTGGAAATGGTTGTCTTTAACATCAGTAAAATATTTTTGATTTAAAACAAATAGTCTTGTAAAGATAAGTAAAAAAAAAAAAAAAAACACTATCAAATTGATGTTGCAATGCAGATATGAACAATAATACAACAATCAGTAAATCAGTTACATTTTTTTGCCAGAGAGATATATATTTTATACAAAAGTTGTTGTTTTTTTAATTCATTGATTCACTTTCCAAAAAAAAATAAAGTCTGTGTGCTGAGAAAAAAAAACTATTTCTGTTTATGGTTATCCTGATCTAGAATGTTGGACACTGACAGACTTGCTTGCTTTTTTTTTCTATGAACTTAGCAGAAATAAACTTGATTCCAAATCCAGAGGGTGGGTTAGCCAGAGTCAAATAAATAATTAAAATATAGATTTTTTATTTTTAATTTGATCGAATTTAAGAGTCAAGTTGACAGCAATGAAGTCTGTCTAGTGTATAATCTAAAGGCTCATTCGAGAAGGAGATGTGTTTTATATTTACAGGATAAACAGTTTTATAACTTACTTTTTCTGTCCATCACCTAACCATCAGCTAACTTGAACACTGATGAAAGTTTGCTTTAATCCATTTACTTTACACGTTTTCTTTCATTATTATTGCCATTTTTATGTATCACCATTTTTAATTCAGTCAAAAACTAGTTTTGTTTAAATTGTCTTTTGCTCAGTCCTAGCAAAATTATTTTTATTTAAGTCTTCCTAGTGACTGTTGCTTGATTTGCATCATTTCAAGTAAAACTGCTGAAATGGTCTGATTACCAATTAGTATTTGTTAATTATTTTCAGGAGAAAATTAGAGGACAACAGCATGTCTTACTATCACCTCACAGTTACATTTTGTGACTGTGAAATATTTTTACCCCTATTCTTTCATTTCCTTTGAAATAAACGCTTTACTTTTATTCTGTGGTTTCATGACTAATCTCATGTGTTTGTTTTAGCTCTGTCCCATAATCAGTAAGAGGGGATTTATTCACTAAACGATTTTTGTTTTAGTTGTGGGTGGGAAGACTTGAATGATTTGGTTGTGTGATACTTGGAGCACTCCACTCAGTCAGGTCTTAAATCACCACAGCCAGAAAGAAGAATGGCTTCTGGCATTGTGGCTAATTGTAGTCTAAACTGAAACAGAATTATTCATAACCTATTAGTGTCTCAAGTTCAGGAAATAAAGAAAAAAGTTGCGATGAGAAAGAAAGAAAATTGGAGGAAAAAAGTTAATTAATAGGAAATGGTACATGTGGAGTATTTTAATTTTTAAAGGGCTTCATAAATAAGAATTATAATTTTAATGAATCCCCTGCCAAGAAATTCAATTATCCAATTTCAAAGGACTAAAACCTGAACTTTTGGTACATCAGCAACTGACCTTCACTCTGGAAAGTTTGGAAAGTCTTTTTCTTTTTATTGCCCTAAATGAGCGTATGTTGATTTTATTAAAACTGAATTTATGAAAGAAAATACTGTCATAGTATGCTATAATTTAGCAAAAGAAATACATTTTTTAACTGATTTCTGCAGTTGGAGTTCAACTTTAACTTTTTCTAACACTCAAAACAACAACCTAAATGTTTGATTATGATGTAAACTTTATTGTGCATAATATGTCCTCTTTAAAACTACACCAAAACGCTTTTGTAGTGTGAACAAAAAACTATGAAGCAGCACCAAGACAGACCCATGGCTCTGCCATTAAATCAAGTATTGTGTTAGTTCAGTTTAATCACCTAAGTTAAATAAACTGCAATGTTGCTCTGCGCCTGTAGAAGAACTTATTGACTCATAAAGCTGCAGGATAATTTATGGTGACGCCTGCAGCTGTTTCCAAAGTTTGAAGCTAAGATTTGAACTGAAAGGTTAGAGATGAGAAGTTCATTATGAGGAAATAATGAAATAAGCTGATAGACAGAACCCTTATTGGACTATTGAATTTACTGTCAAATCACTGTCAGTTTCAGTCTACCGAGGCTGCATTCAACAAGATGTTAGCACATTCAGTGCAGATATTATAGTGCATTGACCTCTCTCTTGTTAGCAGTTGTTTCATTGAAGTTAATGGGATTACCATATTTGGTTTAAACAAAAACTGACAAAATATATTAAGATTTTATTTTATAGATCATAGGTACCTTTTTTTAGATGTTTTATGATCAAAGGTCAAATGAAGCTTTTGGAGACATGATTTTGTAATGAATTATTCCAATATCATCAAGTCTTTTTACAAAGTAGGTGGATATTTACTGAGGACCATTGGAGGCAAGACAATTAAGATGTATTTTTACAAGATCTGAAGGTATTGTTTGTTTGTTTTTGAGATTCTACAAAGGTTTTAAAGTAGCCTACAGTATATGCCCCAAGGTAATTATCCTCAACAGATTTTGTGCCACATGTGTAAGAGCGAGCTGGTTCAAATGACTATGCATCGATTTCAGCCTTTGAAGTAGTTATGTTTTATTGGTGTGAGTGTTGTTATTTTTTTTGTTGAGCTTGTGGCTTACAGCAAGAATAATCACTTTTATTGTCGTCAGCGTGGTATCACGTCTTCATTTCAACAGACCAAGGATATCAGCTGAAAAACTAGGGCAACTGAGTCTTTGTAAACTCAATTCACAGAAACTTTAACAATGTTGGAGCTTGTTGTACCGTGTTCTCAACTAGTAAAATGTTTGTTCTAACAAAGTACAGACAATTTTCAACCATTAAGTGTTCTAATTGACATTTCCTTCAGAACATGAGAATTTAGTCCTCTAATTTTGGAGATTTTTGCTCTCTCTTGTCTGGCAGGCTGTATTCTGCTCTGCCAGAATCTGTGCCCCCTTCAAATCAAGGACAGAAAATAGCTTTGAGAAAAGTGTTTTAGTTTATAAATATTTCCTATCATGACAGATTAGTCTTGTGATTTTGAAGATGTTTGATCGTTCTTTACTAAAGATAGAGGGGGTCACAAATTCTGGCAGGCTCTATGACCCCTCGTACAATTTTTGCAGGACCTCACAAAAATACATTTACATTTTTACATTTTTATTTTATTTTTTTTTTGCCTCCAGTGTCCCTTGCATGACTGATAGATGTTAATTTTTCCAAACAGCTGTGAATGTGTCCCCATAGGATCATAATTTATGTCTTTAGGAGTGCAAAATCAATTTCTTTGCTATGGTGAAGATGTGGTCATTATTTGGTATTACCCATCGTGATTCTTGTGCGACATTGCAACAACTAGGATGAAATGTTATTTGTCCCCTCAGAATAGAGACTGACCTTGTGAAGCCAGCACCTGGTTGATGTATGCACTGTTCGAGTCACCTTAGACTGTTCTGTTGTCGTCTGTATCAAATGACTGTTGGGTTGTGACTTTTTTAGCTTAATGAAGAACACCTTAGTAGCCATGCATTTAAACAACTTGTCACGTAATTTAAGAATTTCTTTCATCTAACCTTTTGTGAGGCGTTAGGATGTAATTTAAAGCATGCCCTTCATGAGCTGGCAGGGCTGTTATTTATAACCTTAAAAAACAGAGATGAGCACTAAGGTGAAGAGAGACTTAATTGCTTTCTCATCCCATATAACTGGGATTTGCTTCAATAATGGAGGTACAACTTTAATTAAGCACTGTGTACATTTAGGTGGCTGTTTAGAAATGGGTGGGATTAATGGTGTACCGATGAAGCCCTGAGACAACAGCTACTGCAAACACTGCAATTTTGTGTACGGGAAGGAAGAGTTGAGGGACTGTCTGCTAATGCATGCATGCCACATTTTGTAATTACGTAGAAGAGGTCGTTTGGATGGCAGGGTTTGATGGATTTGAGGTGACTGGCTGTTTCCTGATTTGAGGGTTGTAAAGATAATCTTTACTTCCCCACCTATAATGATTCAAACTCAAGGATGGCAGTTTTGTCAAGCTCATCAGTTGTTGTCAAAGGTGTTTGGTACAATATTTTAAGAGTTTCTGATCACCTTAGAAGGTTATTTAAAAAACTGAAATTATCTTTTATTCATCTATTAGTCCTTCATGATACACTCTGATGTTCAACAACAACAAAATATGGGAAAAATGTAAAACAAATATATATATATTTAATGCAGAGAACATTTTTGACTTATAATGTTGACCTTTGTGCATGTGCAATATAGCTTTATCACTTTTTTGTCTTGTTGATAACAAAAATAACATACAGGGGCTATTTCTCCTCTGAGAAATGATGTCTGCCTGTAAGTCGCACGGACATTTATTTCCAGCAGTATTCAGTTTTACTGACTAAAAGCAGCTGAAATCCCCACCAAAATTATTTTGTCTTGAGGCTGACTAAATGGAAAAAAATTAAATTAATTCAAAAAACAGATGAATTATTAAATTTAGATCTTGAGCTACACCACGGGGTGGTAATTGAAGAAAAAACAAACAACCCCATGGGCTTTCCTTAGAGATACTCAACATGGACCTGATAGAAAGTACATTACTTATTTAATGCAAAATAATTTCTCCTTTTTTTCTTCTCATACTTTCATGTTTAAATCAAAAAAGTCTGTATTTTTGTTTGTTTGCTGTTGCTTATTCTCAAAATCAAAGTGTGAAATATTATATTCAATAGCTGCAGAATTTTAAACTTTCATGGGTCAAACTGTGAAATCTGTTGCTGCTATCTTATATGTAATTAGCTTCAACTGGGCTGTGACAGAAAATTGAAATCATTTTTGCAGTCAAACTGTATCTCTTTTGAGGCTGCATTAATAACAAGCCATTTTTACCCTCTAGCTCATACGGTGCCTCATTCAGTTGACATTTGCCAGGCGCTCATCAGCAGGGTGGCCGGCACATGCCAAGGCTGTAGCCTCATGAGCAAGCCTGTTTTCATAGCCGGAGATTTACTACAGCAAACAAAAAAACAACAAGCATCTGAGGGTTGCATCATATCGTCTGTTCATATTCTGCCCACTAAAAGAACCCAGGAGGGAAAATTTTGGTATGAGACAATATTTACCAGCTAGGACTACTCTGACTGAATTAAAAATTTATCAGTCTGATTCAATTTTTATTTTAGTTTTTGATTTTCAGTTTCTGCTTTTCGCCCTTGCTATTTGGTCATGTCTCTCTGTCTGGGTTTGAAACAGTAAAGCATTTGACTGTTACAAATATTCCTTCTTTCTTGCACTTCTACTTGTACGGACGCCTTAAATAGATCCTTGTGCTTCCACTATTATATGAATGTACTGTTACAGAACATGTTTTAGAAATGTGCTAAGTCTATCTATCTATCATCCAGGGATAACAAAAAATGTTTACTAAGACTTGTGAGAATGAACTTTGCCCATCTGTAATGAATTTATCATTATTTGACTTAGACATAATTTTAGTAGAGCAAACCAATGATGTACATCCAACTATTGTTCTATATCAGTGATTCTGAAACTTTAAGACTACCAACTCACAAAATGATTATGGCAAATGCTTGTGACTCTATTCATTGCCGTCCAAATACACAAAAACTGTTACTTAACCCAATTAAACATGGGCAAAGTGACAACAAAAACATTATTTTGTTAATTTACAGCAGCTGTATCTTTTGTAACACATATGGTAAAAATGTCATAAGCAATCATTTTTATGTCTTATTCGATATATAGATATTATCTAAGGACCCCCTCTTAGTGTTTTAGGACCCACATAGGGGTCCCAGCCCTAACTTTGGAAACTACTGTTCTGTTTTGTGCAGTACATACTGCTGCTACTTAAAGTCAGTGACTTGTAGCAAATATTGGTTAAAAACTGTGGAGAAGGAGGCAAACCCAGAGCGCAGACTCATGGCGAGAACTTAAAGGAAAACTAATTTATCAAGAATAAAAGAACAAAACAAAGTCTGATAGGGCAGCAAGACTAAATATAACAAAATCCTGAAAACCACAAGCAGAAATGAGAGCCAAAACATGAAGCAACGAGACAGCACATGAAGCGACAATAAACCAGCAGTGAGTGGAGGAAATGACCAGGTTTTAAAGCAGAGGGTAATTAGGGGAAGTGGGCACAGGTGAGTGATTACAACTAGGATCAGGTGAAGATGGGCGTGGAAGGAAAACAAGAGACTGACTGAGGAGAAGTGAATGATGACATGAAACACAGACAGAACTAAACCCAGATTAAACATAAAGGCAACCAAACAACAAAATACAAGACACAAATAAACCCAAACTTAAACATAAAGAACAACAATAACCCCCAAATCCTGACAAGTAAAGGCTGTTATTAGCACAGCTCAAAGGTCCTAGAGTTGTCAGTTAAATGAGAATACTGTTTTGATGTCTCATTCAACATATCAGCATTTTATTTTTTTGCAAAGCACTGCATTAAAACACTGAAGTATGTATTTTCCAAAACTCCAGAATCTTTAAACCATCACTTTACAGTAACACTGTCATGTCTTTCATGATGTAGCCCTTTTTGTTTTCTTGGATAGTGTTTCCGCACTGTTGTGTGTGTTTGATGCTGAACACAGTTCTTTCCCATTGTCTCCTTGTGGTTTTATCCACACTGTGAAGTACGAGCCCCATCTCGTTCACTCTCCCTCACTAAAGATGTCTTCATAACTTGCTGTGCTCTGCTTGCCAGCATGGTCCCTCCTTCTGAGTACGGATGGTAAAAGAGAGGACAGAGAAGAAACAGCATCGCCTCCCTAGAGACACACCACTGATTGTATCAAAGGATAGTTTCACAAACGTTATCAGTGTTGTTGCTTATTCTGTTAAAAGGAAGTTATGTAATGTTAGATAGAAGTAATTTATTAAAACAAAAAGAAAAATATATGAAGATAAACCTGATAAACTTGAAAAAGGTCAACTGCTGTAAAAAGAGCCAGACAGTATGAGGAATTAAAAGGCTTCCTTATCCCATATGATCATACCAGCTAAAAAAAACAAACTACATTAGTTATTTTTAGCTTGTCTCAATACGATACTGAGACTTTTAGTAAGATGAGGGGAAGATCACCTTTTTGCTTCTTATAACATTTACATCAGTTTCATTTATGTGTACCAGAGCATCAGAAGGCATCTGTAATGGTTCATCTTATTTAGATACAACATATTGACATGTAACAATAATTTACATGCTGAAAGTATATTCAGTAAAAATCCTTCAGAGATAATGTCTATTTTAGTGTTACTGAGACCTAAGATTCCTTAATTTACTTTTGTACTAATGAGCCCTCTTACTATTAAATGTTAATTAACAGATCATTTTCAACATTTTCATATTAGGTTTAAGCCATTCCCTTATGAATGAGGTTTGTTAATGTCATTTAATTTCATCTTTCCGTCGAGCTGAGTACCTTCACTGTGGTCTTGACTGTTTGAGATTTGACATTCATCGGTGCTTTTACACAAAGGACCGTGAGACAGGCAATAAATTTAAACCGGATAGAGAAAATACAGGTTTAGGAGGCCCTGAATGCAACCTCTGGGTATGGATCGAATGTATTTCTTCTCTGTGTACCCATTTTTTGAAACTTGAAAAGGAATCAAAGTAAAGGGAACTGAAAGGAAAATAGAAACTTAGAGTATGCTTGGACCCTGATAATGTTTAAGAGAATGTATAAAATTACAGGGACAGTATTCATTATTCTACATCAACATGTATCAGAAGATATTTTGTTTTGAAATACATTTTATTTCTCATGATTCATCACCTAAAGTTCAATTTAAATTCTAAACACTCTTGGTCAATAAATTTGGAAATTTATGTTTTACAGCAGTGCAAGGACGACAAGCAACTGTCCTTGCACTGCTGAACCTTATAATTTTTTTCAATGAATCAACAAACAAGACTGTAATAACTAAGAATCTGAAAACCAAATCAGATGGAAGTTTTAGCCTCAAAATCACTATCAGTGCTTCAAAAACTGATTAACGGAACATGACTGATATAGAGACAATGGACACAAAGCACTGAGTCACACTGGATGTTAAAACAAAACAGCAAAACATGCATTTAGTCAAATTCCTAAAAAATAATGATAATTGAAAAAAAAACTAGAAGCACTCAGAGAGCACAAACCTCAGCCAAGGCCGTAGCGTCAACAAAAATATCACATCCAAATCATGATCCAGATCACCATTTTTGTGACAACCCTGACATTTACTGAAAAATTCATTCAAATCTGTTCATTAATTTTTGTGTAATGTTGCCAGACAGACATACAAAGCAGCACAACTGAAAGCATAGCCTCTTTTTTGGAGGTAACAAACTGGAGCATCAACAAGGTTTTAACAAAGGAGTGACCTTTGATCTTTGACCCCGTGACCTTGAACTCAATATGCATAATTTCTGACCCATGAGGTGTCCAGCTGTGCAGTTTGACATTCCTTCGGTACATTTAGAAATGACGCAGAGGTGGTCAGAAGAGGTCTAAGTCTCGAAAAACAACAACAACAACAAAACAAACAAAAAAAGCACTGGGCCTCCTAAAAGCCAATAATAAAGTTTTTATAGGAATAAGTAACCCCAAGCTTGAACAAAATAACTTATTCTCATTTTTTGTTGTTGATATGATGAGTATTCATATGAGAACCCCAAGTCAAAGTCAGAGTTAAAGTTATTTTACTGTTATTGTTTAAAGAAAAACAACAGAAGAGCACTGCATCTCCACAGCACACACAGAAACAACAATAGCGACAAGAAAATAAATAAATAGAAATCAAATATAAAAAGAAATGATACATAAATAAAGGAAAAGACTCAAATGCTCGACATTACAGGCAGGAGTTAGGCAGGTAATGGAAAATTATTACTTTTTAGTTTGACAAAACAAAAAGAAAGCATTACAGGAACAAAATATCATAAGAAAAATACAAATCTGTGCTGAGAAAAAAACATACAATAACAGGCAATCAAAAAAGTACAGTGAAGATATCACTAAGACCTGAGAAAACCATGTATATTCCTGCCAATAAGGCCAATTACTGAAGTGGCTGCAGATGATTTAACAGAACAGCTGGAGAAATGGCAATCAGAGACAAGTTCAAATAAGATGAAATAGCTTAGAAATATGGCAAACAAACAAGCAAACTTTGACACAGATTGAGAACATGAGAACAAGAACAGATTACACAAATGTTAATGTGTATTGAAAGAAAAATGTGTGTGTAACAGTACAAAACAACATGAAATCAAGGTGGTATCAACTGAAACAAAACCTAAAACCATGGTAGTACTTTGTTTTGACCTTGATAGCACAACAATTACACTAATCAGTCATAGTAAACTGCCTGCCTAATTTTGTCTAGTTTCCCCTGGTGCTGCCAAAACAGCTTTGACGTATTAGGACAAGGACGCTGAGCCTTTGGGGATGTACTGTGGTGTTTGGCACCCGGACATTGGCAGGAGATCCTTTGGGATGGTAAGATGGAGCCACTGTGGATGGAATGGTGGGACGCATCGGCCTATGAGGGGGACTGCTGCCATATGGAAGAGCTGTTGCCATTTATGAATGTGTCATGTTCAATGCCCTGCATTTTCCACCCTATAAAATTGCAATAAATGTGAAAAAAACAAATCTAATGTATGTTTAGTCTGCCACACGTTGCCCTAAAAAACATTATCAATTTTGTATGTTGCTTTAAACTCCACAATTTATCTGGGTACTTAAGATAGCTTTTTTCCCCCTTCCCCTTCAGACTTGACATATAGGGCTCCTTGGTGGCTAGTCCATCTGCTGCAGGACTCTGTATCTTCATTTCTCGTCACTAAGCATAATTCCTTGTGACTATGAAAGTGTGTTTGGAGTAACATGCTGAGGAGTGATTCTGAGTCTGATCCAACTTCTTTATATATACACATGATAGATTAAAATCAATCATGCCTGAAACTTCTTTTACGCACCGGTGTATTGCTGTGTATTTAGTACACTAGTTTCCAAATTCAGGACAGCTTCCAGTCAGCTAATATATTCTTACCAGCTTTGTTTGAAACAAAACCGTTCATGGTAGTCACATAGTACATAATACATCATCATTTCCTCCACATTCATTATGCCTACACACTGGCTGTGGTCACAAAAATAAATAAAAATGTGAGTATTGTGTCAAGATTACACTTGACAGACTTTCTCAATCTCAAAATACATTATATTACGCACCAGGGAGCAGTTTAAAAATGAGAAAACAATCAACTTAAAAAAAAGAAATTTGTCTAAAAAGTTTGCATGTACAAACACATTTTCACAAATAATGCAAAGCAGTTATCACCATAGAGAAGCTTTTTTGTTTTCATAAAGAACAAAGATAACAAAAGCTTGTGTGCCAAAGTGGTTGATGGAGCTGATGCATCACCTGCCAATTTTCAGCTCGTATTTGGTCAATGTTCATTACAGTCTTGCTGGCACAACATTTGCACTGGCATGGGTGGTAGTGGGCAGGTGTCACTTGTGCGGGAACATAAAAATATCTGCTCAACTTCCAAATTTAGATTTGTGTTCACAAAGGAAAAATAAAGACAATAATAATAAAACCATGACCAAGTTCATAAATAGGCTTAAGATAACAAACCAAAATGTTAAAATGAAAGCTAAAAGTAATAAGGAAAATGACTTAAAAACACAAACCATGTGAATACTGGTGTTTCAGTTATTTTTGTGGTTTGTGATTTGGGAAATCTGGAGCCTTAAATAATACAATAACTGTAACAAATAGTGTTTTAATAAAATCATAGTAATAACAGGCACATGTAAGCAGTTCTAAAGCATTCATTAAGCAATCAGTTTGATTCCTCAAGAGCTTTTTACAATTCGTCATGCAGCACACAGCTGTGGCATGCATGCCATTCAAAATTTTGACTTAATAAAACTGAACATGCATTTCACGCAATGCTTTTGTTTGGAAATCTATAAAGTTACTGATAATCACTTTAACAACTCAGATTAAACTGATGCTTCATGCATTAGGTTCCATTTTCACTATATGCATATTAATGTGAGGTAGGAGACAGCCCTGCAGCTTAGGTCACATGTTTCAAGTCTACTGAATGTAACAGCCTGAAATGAAACTGCATGTTTTGAATTCCATGAGATAGCAAGCTTGATCTAATTATACCATTACAGTAGTCACACAGATTTCACAAGTCATTTTGGTATTTTTCCATGAACCCATTTGTCATGAAGCCATAAAAAGCCTTGGTGACATGTTTCCACCACAAACTCATTGCAGCACAGCTGAGGTCCAGTTTAGTGAGGATGTTAGTTACACAGAACCATCTGAGAAGTCCATAGAAACCATTGGAAGAAGCTGTTTTCATTGGATGAGGCATCTATTATGGTTACAATTCACCACTGAAAGCTAGATCCACAGATTGCTGCAAGAGCCAGCCTGTAAATGTGAACTGCCATTATTGACTGTTTACATGCCAAAACACCCATATGTAGCGGCCATTAAAGAAACTGATTGATCCAAACTTCTGTATGTTTTCTATAAAACCTGGGGCCTTTAACTGTATTTAGACTTACAGCTTCCTTGGGAGGCGCTAATGATGAGCTCCTTCCTTCTTCTTTGTACACTGGGTCTGTGCCAGGAATCAGAGAAAAGCTTTGAGTTTAAAATCTTTATACTTCCATCTATTTTTACTTATTAGTTTTATTTAGTTGCTTTCCGATCACTTTCTTTTGTATTGAAACTAAGCGTAATGACTTTGTGAAGCAAACCCACCATCTCCCATTGATGCTTCTTCATGTTCAAAGCTCTGCTAGCATATTGCCAAGATGTGATTAATGTAAAGAAAACATAGGAATGGCTATTTTTATTTTAGTTAAGTAGAAACAGGTTTCAACCAGATATGACATGTCCAGTGTTATACACTGAAGGTGTAATAATTGGAAAAAATGAAGGTACTCTTATTAATTTAGATTTTTTTTTTTTTTTTTTTTTTGGGTGTTGTAAGAAAAAAAGAAAAAGAAAAGCACAAAGAACTGGATTTATGGCTGATGAATAAAAGTCCTAAGTTAACTATCTCTACCAGTAATTGTATATGCATGCTACTCACTGGAGTTCCATAGTGTTCATTAAGGCCCTGTTCACATGGGAATGTCATTCTGTAGACATGGAAGGGTTTTGTGGTATTTCAGCCTGTCACAGTTGCATTCACATGTAGACATGTATATTTTTGTGGTAGTGTTAATACCACATACAAGCCTGGCATAGTTACTATAGCATGTGGGTCATTTTTTGTGTTATTACGTGATTGAACACAATTCCAGTGCCTGGTTTACAAGGAAAAAGATTGTTCTGGAAAGAGAAGAAATTGGACTGGACCTACTTTTTAGAGTAGTTGGAACTTCACAGCAAACTTAAGGTTGTGTTAAAAAAGAGAGAGAAAAAAATACAGGAATAACAAATTGTATTGTGGTCAGTGGATGTACAGTGGATTGATTTTTTCGCTTGAGTCATGGTGACAAAGAATTAAGGACCACAACCAACACCCTCCTCATTTTTCACCAGGTAGTTTTAGACACTTTCACTAAAGACAGGTGGGAATAATGGACACGCTCCTGCGACAGTTTATCATAGACAAATTTACTCTCCTCCTTTGCTGGTAGCATCCTCACAATGCTGACAGCTAGGTTGCATTATCAGCAGGGCTTGCTTGCCATGTGAGTTTAAAATGCAACATTAACAATGTTTTTAACTGAGTTCACAGCTGGAAGGTGACTGAGATATTTATTATCTGCAGTATACATTTATTGATTTTACATCCAGGCCCTGTGGTTTGCTGAAATGAGTTTAGCTCTGATAGCAATGTAAGTGCATCTCAGAGCAAAAAGCACTCTTCATTTTTGTGCAATTTTGAAACATAATTTTGTACATGGGGTTATTGATCTATTCATTCATGTCTGAGCGATTTCACATACTCAAATTGCATATTTATTCTCGCTTTACTGACTTAAGCTGAATGATCACCATGACTTTTAATTGTAATAAGACAAATATTGAAAGCTCTATTACTCTGAAACATTTATAACTCAGCAACTAATGAACTGACAGGTGAGCGATATGTGTAGGATATCCACACTACCAATGGACTGATTTTTTTTGTAGATTTGTTGGATTGCATGGGGCTACTTGGCTTAAACCTATGGGGTTATAAGCTTTGTGTAATTTTAGGAGGTGTGTGATTGGTATTGAGGCTGTTTTTTTTGTTCCAAATAATGTAAGGTTATTTGTTTGTGTGTGTCAGAATGTTTTTAAACCATGTTTAAGAAAAATGCATTCTGCCACAATCTTGTTATATGAGCTTTGATAATAGGGGTAATTCAAATACAGAAATATATTATACATACTGCTGTATGAAGATGAGTGAATCACATGGTGTTTTATTGATAATTGTTTTGATCATGGTAATCAAAGACACATCTGAGCTCCACAGCAGCAGCTTTAACTACGTGAAATTTCGCCATAATGGATGCATGTGCAGAGATATCTGCAAGCCGTTGTGTGCCAAAGTCAATGTGTTTGTCAGATTGCCCCTGAACCGAATAAGAGAGCTCCATAAATGATTCCTTGTTCAATATAATGAAGACTTTCAGCTGCCTCTTGCTGCTGGCTTTGACTTTGCCCATGAGCATATTCTCACTTGTTCTTTCTGATTGTGACTGAATGGCTGTGGAATAGAAACAGGCTCACAACCTGACTTACAATTATAGTTTGGCTATTTCTGTCAAGCCACGAGGGGCTCCCTCTGCCCCCGTGTTTCTGCTCTACTGGTAGGAAGACAAACACAGGCAGATTAGCTAACTTTGTTAAACTGTTATTTTCCTGTTGGAATCATTGCCTCTTCCTACTCATTTTTTTAAGTTAAAACTTCCTTTACTCCCCCCCAAAAAATGCGTTTTCTCTCTTCAGTTTTATCATGTGGATTAAAACTAAATGCAAGGCTGAATCCCATTATGTCGTGTACACAAAATACTGTTGTCTGTGCAAAAAGGTTTCCCACTAAGTGTGCTTTTTATTTATTTTTCATACCTTTAGTTACTTTCTTAGTGGTAATCTTTGTAAAAGGCAATATAGGCAGTGGCCTGGGGTCCTATATGTCAGGAGCAAGCAACAAATATTTTTACACCGTAGCTGTTAATGCAGAACTCGGTCTCAGAGTGTGCTGTGGCTAAAGTTAACAGAGCCATTGAGTAAAAACTTTAAAATATATATGATGTATGCTAAATGTAAAATGTGTTTACTGTGATTATTTACCCCTAACATTGTTCAATTACCTAACTGTCATATAATCATGACTTCTGGCAAAGTTGTGTATAAAGTTGTGTATATATGCCTAACATACTGTTGGGTCTAAATTCCACTCTGTTAAACTCAGCCAAATAAAGTAGGCTATCTGCTTTTTTTTAAATGGTAGTTTTGTTTTTTAAAATATTTTTATGGTTAGTGTGGGTAAGAACATGTGCATAAATATGTAAATGCAGAAAATCTTAAATAAAATGGTATATTAGTTTCCCATGTATGAAATGATCAAACTTTGCTCAGAAAAGTATCAGCTGGAAGCAGACTCTAAAGTGTTTGAAAAGAAAGTCAAAGGTGGGTGCACTCTTTGGTAAAGGACAGCTGCACCTGCAGATATTTTGCATGCAGCTGCTTTCTCAGCATTTATTAGTGTGGTGCACAGAAAATTCTCAGAGGTCAAATTCAATTTCAGAAGTGAAAAGGTTTAAACATCTGGGACAGATGCATATAACTCTAATTTTATGACAAACTGTTCACATGCACAAAGCCAAAAATGTGCATAGGCATTATTTTTGACAGATTTATAGAGCCGTGGGGTTTTGTTTTATAAAACTCAATTATTTTAAAATTGCACTCACATGCAGCATTTTAAGTAGTGATAAGAATGAAGGCAGAATTAAATAAGCCACAGTTTTATTTGATTGACATAAAATGTACACATATCAATCATTTTTGGATTTAAGTACATTAAGTTTGCTCTCAGAAGACATAATATTTGTAATGTATTTTTGTAGAACAATAATAGTTTAAATCCCATGTGTTATATATATATAGCACAAGTATCCTATAGCCAGTTATTTATTTAGTCATATGTTGTACTTTTACTACTTTACAGTATTTGTAGTTTTCATTTCTGATGGGGTCCCTGTCATAAGGTTTGCTTTGGAAAGTATTAAACACACATAGGCTACATATTCCTTTAAAAAGTCACAGCATACACTAAAGGAAGCATAGCACCTCACTTAATAAGATATAAGACCCACTGAAAATATGATTGATGAATGTTTTGGATGCCCTACATCTGATAATGTGTTGTTTTGCTCTATCCATTTTTATACTTCAGTGATCATGGATAAATCAATTTATTTCTGCACCTCTCTGCCACACAGGCAATAGTTTTTCACAGAGTTTATTTATAATTTATATTTCTAGACTGCCAAGTGTATATTTATCTTCTAATCCAGTACCTAATGTGTAAACCAGGAAGGAGGTCATCTAATGCAGAAAATATGGTAGTTCAGTGGTTCTGGACAAAGCCTTGGTATTGGTTGTTAAAACTTAAACTGTCACAGCGGCTGTGGCATCATTTAATTAGACTATCAGGCAAGAATCAGTTCATTCACAACATTATTTTAAAACCAGTAGAGGGTTTGAATAGAAACAGCTGTTAAGAGCTGTCAGTTTTGCTTCCAGGTTGAGACTATATGCTATGGCCCATTGTTCTGCAGATTAGAGTAGGAAATATGTGGAGTGTTGCACCCTGACCAAGTGGACCAGAACCATCTGTGTGATCTCATTTTGCCACTTGAGAATTACATTAAACAGAGCCTGAACCCAGTTAGACACCTACTTTAAGTTAGATCTGTGAGTAAAATGAAACCTCAGTCTTCTGTTACATCAGTCACACAGTTAAAAGGCAATCAAATTGGATTCCCTCAGTATTACTGAAACCACTTGAGAGTTAATGTATTTCGCCCACTGTATCAGAAAGTGTCAACAATATAAACCAGTTCTGCTATCAGGAGACCAACAGTTTCACTGAGGTGGGCTAATCCTTTAGCAATTTTTGCCTTGTGGTTTCTTCACAGTCTTTAACAGTCTGCAGAAAGAATATTTTTCTGCTGACTAGTAAAACTGAGCTCCATTTCAAATGTTAGCATTCACATTTTAATCCCAAAAACCTTTTTTTTCCTGCATGGCCCTAATACTCTGTTGTAAGTTTTCAATGTTTTCTAAGTTTTATTTGATTAACTTTGCCTATATGTTATGGTTATGGCAAATGTGGCAAACCTTGTGTATATCAAATGCCAGTGTTTGCAGTAACAGCTTTGTGGCATTAGCTTTTTCCTTCAAATTATACATTTCACACTTAAATACTCATTGGACTATTGTCATCTTACAACTATGAATATAACCCATTAGTCTACAATTCCCCCTGCCTCTTTTAGGAGTAATATTGGTAACTGTAACTCATATTTGGTTCTTTGATCTTGGGACAAAAGGTTCTTTTTTGTGAATTGCATGTTATGAAAGCTTCTGCAAGAATAGCATTAGTGCAAGTGTGAAATGTCCAATTACACAGCAGCTGTTCATGCATGTTATCTTAGAAAAGCTTCTACTGATTGCCTGATTTGGCAGTGTCAGTCAGCTGTATGTGTCTTATTATCATAAATGTGCTCTGTTTGAGCTAACCTTTTACCTGAAGTTAAACTTTATAGAAAATTGTTCCGCTAAAAGAGGAGAGATGCTTGTCATTCTTTTGACATTTTACCGACTATGGGAAATGTGTACCTCCTAAATACTGCGTTATCATCACAAATCATTTCAGTTTTATCCAAACAAAGCACACACATGGATTCAGTTACCAAGTCAGGTTCACATAGATTTACTGAAGGAACTTTAGGTCCATGTAACCTTTTAATGCATGCTGCATTAAACTGTTTTTGCAAGCCTCCTTTTTTGTTTCATTTATTTAATTTCTTCTTTGTCTTTGTTCACCAAATACACATTCGTGGCTGCTAAGTTAACTTCATCTTTTTCAGCTGTTGTGGGAGAGTGCAGAGTAACATAATGTCGCTAACAGGCAGGAAATTTATTTTATGGAAGTTTTTTTTTTTCACTGGCATGCCCTCTGGAATTATATTTGTTTACAGTGTCACAATGCAAATAGCTGGATCCAACAGCAGACAGGAGAGAGGAAAAAAAGTTTGGATTTTATGGAGATTTCTTTCCACATTGTGCCCTGATGGTATTTCAAGTGCATGCTGTTGATCTTGGAACTCTTTTGGGAGCACCTTGAAGATTTCCAAACAGGATGACACCTCTGGCAGGAAATGGAAATCAGACAGGTGAACAGGAAGTCAGAGAGTCATTACTGGGACCATTTGACAGAGGCAGGAAATATAAAACACAATACTTACAAGCCACATAAATAAAACCAGAGAACATTTACTTGGTTGGACCTGGTCCTGGCCTCAGCATTACCCAACAAGTAACCAACAATGGATCTGGCAGACAGGGGTGAGCAGAATAGTGAGGATACAAAAAGGAAGTAATGAGAAAATCCGCTACTTTATTTATCAAATTAGAACTAATGAACATTACTTTGGCTTGTTTGGGATTTGAGCTAATTTGTGCTGCTCAGTCAGTTTTGAAATGAACTAGTGGTGTTTGTCTTTTCAGATCAGCACAGTTTTTCTCACTTCCAAAACCGGACTCTGGGCCCATGTGTGCAATTTAAAATTTACAGCCAAACAAAATGCTCCATGTAGTAATCCCATCCTTTAATATTTGACTATAAAGCAAAATGAGAGATTTGCATATATACATTTGTTCAAAAATTGTGAATGGAACTATAATTTTCAGTGAGATGTTGCTGTTATTTATGTGTAGATTCTATTGCACAATTATTAGCATATGTAGCAAAGAATTGAGCTTGGTTTGAAAGAATATCCCCTAGATTCAACTCTAAATGGTAAGGACTCTGAACATCAACTAAATCCCCAAATATTACATGGGTTTTACACATAAAATAACCAATTTGAAAGTACAAAATTGAATCTTTTGTCAGTAGCAAACATGCCGTCTCATCTGAGAGAAGAATCACGGACCACATACCCAGGAGCATTCATTTTTCTGCTCTACAAGAAAATGTTGCTACCTGCATTTTTTCTCCATCAAAGCAGGAGCTGTTTTTCATTTCACTGTTTTTCATTGCGGTTTGTTTGTCATAATGTTTGGTTCTTTTAGGAAAGGTGAAGCAATAAAAAAATGCCAACCTACTCATCCTATAAAAAATAAATAAATAAAAATCCACCATGTTGATTTGTTTTACCTCTAATAAAATTTACAGCTAATGACATTCATTTTGAAGCATTTCTGTCGGTGATACTGACCTTCACATCAGACTCTTTCAGGGGAATTTTAAAACAGCCAATGAACATTTTATAATTTAGGGTTTTTTTTTCAGCTTTTACTTATGCGGCTTTGATGTTGCCAACATAAGTTCAAAAAAAAAGGCAGCATTTTGCAAAATAGGGAATTCAGAGATATTTAAAATCAACAGGTTTGACATAAACTGAGCAGGAATAAAAATGGTGGTTTCTAATTTTCCTTCCTAACAAGTTCATGGCAGTGAACTTGTTCTTTTACATTTGCTCATGTTGATATAATCTAGAAATATATAGCTCATGTTACATTATTAATTTATGTGTATAGAAAATACGATGAAATTGTGCTTTTTGCTTATGCTATTTTCATTCTTAGTTGTGATGATAAGATTAGTAATTACAATTTAAAAATGTCCTTATTCAACCCATGGAATGCTATAAATACCTGGGAAATCTTCAGTCTTAAAATCCTTGTTACCATGACATAAAAATATTTTGAAGAGACCTGCAAATTTGGGAGGATCACAAATACATTACCAAAATGTAAAAAAGTAATGTAAGCAAAATGTTTTACAATATATCTTGTAGTGTTTGTTGTAATTCCTGGTCAAAAAAATAGGTAAAAATCACTCCTTGTTGGTTGTCTGCACACAACATATTATGCAATGTTTTTGATTTGTCTCTGACAAAACAACAGGAGCAAATTCCAACATTTTCTCTGCATTTTGAGCTCGAGAGTTGCATGAATTTTGCTCACACACAAACACCCCCCCACACATTGTCATGCATACATGTTTACACACACCAACTTGTGGGAACGTACTCTCAGGAAACACACTTACACACACAAATACAAACACTTTGACAGACCTAACTCTAGGCTGAATCAGAGCAATTTCAAGGGTGAATCAGAGCAATCTGGTCATCCTAATTATGCCAAGCTGTATTGGGAAACTGGTGAGGCACTTGAGGAAAACTGTAATCAAGACCTCAGGCAGCAGGGTGCCGTGATGAAGTGGCTCTCTACATCTGCAGTTAATATGAAGGCATGAAATTGCAAATTCATGACCCTCAAATGCAGTGTGCAGCAACCATGAGGTCAGCCTTGGTCTTTTTCTGTCTTCTTGCTCTCGCACACTAAGAGGAATGATGCACAAGTCATGCCCTTGGGAATATTCGGGACTAGATCATCATTTGAAAAATCTGAAGCAGCAGGTGTAGTACAGCATGGCACAATTGCTTAACCTGCCTTTAACAAAGGCCACAACATATAAATCAAATAGCAGAGCACAGTTTTATAGTGTAGCCTTTTTACTCCACATTTTCTTCAGCATTTACATATTGTGTTATTGAAAAGACCGTAAAACAAAGCATTCAGCTGACTCCTAACAAGCATTTTAATGTACCATTTTCCATGTTCTCAGTCTCATCTTGGAGCAGGTCAATTTAATAACATTCATTACTCATGTTAACTAGTTTAACAATTAAAGGCATCATTGAAACAATATCCGACATAGCTTAAGGCAAATGCTGCAGATTTATTGAAAATCTCTTCACCTCTGTTGACTGTGAACTAACTGGAGGAGAAAATGGAATTTTTGAATGCAGTTATTTGACAGTTTTCACTATAATGGGATGTTATCACAAATTCACTGAACTGCTATGTTCAAAAGATTCCATTGTCAAAACAGAGAAAAAAAGCAGAAATATTGGTAGCAAATTTATCAGTGTCATAAAAAATGCCAGAAGACAAGGAGTAAATACCCAGCACTGGTCAGTGAATAAGCTTTTTCAAGTGCACTGGATTTATGATCAAAAGTTTAGAAGAAGGAAGTTGAAAACAGCGTTTCTTCATGGGTCAGGAGGAGGTCAGGATCACTGGGATGTTAGTCATCACATCTAGTTTAGGAAGGCCTGCTTCACAATCAGAGTTCAATTTATTTTGAAAATGAAAGCTGTTTCCAGTCCTTACATAAATCTAATACTTTCGATGACCGAAATCAGAACCAATGCATTCATGATTATTGTGGAATTGGATATGAAACATGTCACTATGAAGCAATCAAATGTCATTTCAATGGTAATATAAAATTTACACTTTTTACCATGTTAAAAAATGATCTCATGGGGTTCAAGATGCATTCATTCTGATCTTCCTATAGCTATATTCTTATTTTGATCTACCTAGATAGTCTTAAAGTGGGAAAAGAAATGTTATTTTATTGATGAAAAGGACTCTGAATCTAAGCCTGTTATGCAAACTGATTATTCACAGTCTTTTTTAGAAAAAAAAATCTTCAAAACATGTCTAGAGTATAATACATTTAAATAGTGTATATTTATCTTGGTTTTTGGACTGGAATTGTCATTACATGTCATGCAATTGCCTCGGAACCAGACAAACAAACAAGATGATTAGATAAACAAAACAGTTGTAAGACAAAGCAAAGCAGAGTGAGCTTGAATCAACAGGCTTGGCTCAGTCCTTTGAGAAATTAAGTCAAAGCTGGTTTGAAGACTTTATATTTATTGTAAGGAGGCGTGTGGATGTCACATGATGTTTTTTTTTTTCCTTCACTCAGTAAATATTGATAGATACACAACAAAGAGCAGGTGTGTGTGGTATCAACATTGTGAAATATCCAATTTTATTTTCCATGCAGATCCAGATGAAATTATTGGAAAATAAATCTTATTCTCTTAAAAGGAAAAAAAGACAAGATTTTGAATCACACTTATTTAAACAAAGTCTAACTGTTTTATTTAAAGCTTATAGGTATTCATTTGATTCAGAACTTGAGTTCTACTTTTCAATGTCATTAAAATGACTTGTTATATTATTCTGCATTGTGTCATTTTCATGCCCAAGACCACAATCCCAAATGGTGCATAGACACACCTTGCTTTCACAAATGTCTGAGATTTTGTATGCATAAGATTATTCATGCCTTTTGGGAATCACAGTAATCACTGAAAGATGTGCAGAAAGTCTTTTTCCCTCCAGAATTTGCATTGAGTACTCTGAAAAAATGTCCAACTTCTGTGGTGGATTTTGGAGAGATAGTGCCAGGAAGCAAGATAAAATAATCCCCCTACTATTTGTTTTTGTCAACCATATCCCCAGACTTCCCTGCAGGCCTAGCAATAAATTGAATGCCATTTTTTTAAAATTATACAATAATTACTTTTTTAGACATGGTATTGATTTTGTCCAGACACATTTAAGGTTAAAAAATTTCCATTATTTACAACCAAGTGCAGGATTTATTTTTTGTTGTTCAAACAAGTATTGTATAATTTTGTAGATGCCGTCAGTGCAGTGTTGCTAAAGATAAAATAAAAGATAAAACAGCCATACTGACAATGTGAAGGTTTAGTCAGTTGGTGTCACCTTGGAAACCAAGACGATCATTTGCTTTATGCTGTAAAATAGAATATTTTAGCCCAGGGTGCACTCTTGTTGTATATCTTTAAAAGGAATACCTATACATTAACTCCACAGATGTGCAATCACAAACACAAAAAATTGTTACATGTTTCGAACATCACCTTTGTTTCCCATACATTATGAACCATTTCAGTTTTACAGTATTAACTGTACAGAACAATATGATACAGGCCTATCAACTATAGAATTACAGAACTGCAGTACTTTTATCCTTAAATGCCCCCTTCATTTTTGAAGATCCCTAAAGTAATTTACCATAATGACACTTATCTCCTAGTTTATATTGCATGTCAGTGCATATTTATTAACTGTCACCGACTTTCTGAGTAACAAAAAGATCGGTAAATGATTATCTTACTTGTTTGATGTGTTTATTTATTTATTTATTTTTTTTTTTAGATAACCCAACTCTGTAAATCTGTTTTATATTCTAAAAAAATGAGGATAATTAACTTCCTTTCCAATTAAATATTTCAATCCTGTTTCTAAAAGTTCAACATGTCAAGGTAAGAAAAGTAATTCTGTGGTATTTCATGTTCATTTTTTTGCAAACAGAAATTGTTATCCATGGCCATCCATTTATCTTGGTCATAACTGGCCCATCAACAACCCTTATGTGTCAGCTTGAAATATGAATTCTGCTCCCTGTCCCTGAATGCAGTGTATAGTTTATTGACATTTGTGGAGTTTCTGGCCATCTGGCTGAAGGCGTTTGATGTAGATTTTCTCAAAGACTTCTTTGGGGATTGTTCATGTGTTCAGGGGATGAGAGATGAATGATATTCCTCTACCTCAAGTTACTCTCTTTGGTATCGTATAATTTTACAGTCTCATTTACACCCTTGGTAAATTTGTTATAAAAAAAATATCTATATCACTAAACTTCACAGACATACAAATCAAGAAATCTGTCTGGCTCTGGGGGATCTTAAAAGGTGAGTTCATGTCAGTGCTTTGTGAATTACCAGGCTGCTAAAAGAGGGGGGTTGGTAGGGCTGGAGAGGGCTAGTGGTAAAGAGACCAAATTGTAACAGATTGCCAACCTAAACCTCTGCCCTTAAGCAGAAAAAAAGGATATACTTTAGGGATGAGGGTGCCAGTCACAGCATAATTGATGCTGGGCTGGGTATGGGGTAAGTCCCATCTGCCACTGGCTGCTATTTGGGAGACACAAAGAAGCTTTCCTTTTTGTCCTGTCTCAACCAAGCCTTCAAACTGTGCTGGCAAAATGCTCTTTCCTGTCCCCCTTGTCCTCATTATAAGCACAAAGCTGTAAGTCCAAGCTTGGTTTACCCTTAGAGAATGTCAGCTTGGGAGGATGAGGAAAGCCACATGCAGCCATGACATATATTTTCAATCATATGGGAACCAAAAAAAAAAAAAAAAAACATACAACTGTGCCTATGTTCCCCACATTTCTTGTTTGTTTGTTTGTTTTTTTTAGTTTTTTCACCTGTACAACTCACTAACTTTGTGAACCGTTTTAATGTTTTTAAGTAGATGAGTCTGATTAATGTTATGAATCAGCTAAAGTAAAAATATGAAGATAAGAATGCAGAATCATATTCTTTACTCTCTACAACCCACTGACCAGTCCAAGCACACAGAAATATTGCTGTATTTTCAACAACATCGGTGTGATTAATGGGCTTTGGGACTAGGGAACTTGTTCAGGATGACACAAGCTTTTGTCTCTGTGTGTCACCCCCTTCCTCTTCCTGACAGCCACTAGAGTCTTGCTCTCTTTGCAGCCATCCTCTGCTAGCTGGTTGGCTGGGCTGGAGGATCCGATATGAGCTGACAGCACAGTAATAACCCATGCAAATTAACAGGGTGGGGTGTAAATGCAAATGGTAAAAGCACAAGAGAAAATGTGATTAAAAAGCATTTTGGTGTCTCTCCTATATCCTCATGCTGTTCATGTTGGGGAATAGAGGTTTAAAAAGTAGCAGACTCAGTTATAGGGAATTTATGTCTTGTGTTTCAGCATTTCAGCTTCCCTTTTCTTTTTCTCTTTTTTTCTGTCCTCTTGAGAGTGGTATACTTTGATTGTTTTTCAGGCTGTCGTCTATCTCCATGACTTCCACAGTCCTGGCCTATCCAACTATGTGACTTCTCAAAATAAGGAATATGAGCACTTTTCAGTATTTTATGTTTAACTCAGCATTACTGAGTCTGGATGGTATACATAGCCTTTCACTCTTTCCGCCTTGCAGCTACATACACATACATTTGAAAAGTTCTGTTCTCCATGCATATACAGTACATCTGTGCTCGAAGCAATCTCAGAGCAGGAATAAAGCAGCGGGTGGTCATGTTGTACTGTATGTCTTTGTGCACCAGGAACTGCAATGTAAAATTTGCTTTGCCTTTTTCTAAAATTCTCTAAAACCCCATATTCAATTATCAAAATATAATCAATTTAATAAATATTCAATCATGAAATTGTACATATGTTCACAAGTCTGATAGATATTTTCTTCCTAAGCCACAAATGGTTGCTGATACAACTATAATCATTTAAAACATGTTGCAAAAGTACAGCAGCTCCGGAATAAAAGAAAAAAAGGAAAGTAAGTGAACTGAAAAAAATCAATGAAAGCCATGTACTTTATAGTTTTAGTGAAAAAATAAAGCCAGATGTAAAATATAAATGTCACACTACAAAAACAATGGCAAAGTTCTCCAACAACAGCAGCCATCTACAATCATGACCATTACACCTGGCTGTGGCTAATTAAAGTTCTTAAAGAGTAAAACCACAGAAGACCCACTGAGATAAAAACAAAACAAAAACATTTAAAATGCAGTATATATATCATACTTTAGCCATATCATTGAGAAGTGATAAGCAGTTTAAAAAGATTGTTTAGAAAAATAAAAGTAAAAAATTTGAAATGCCATGTCCTGCTTTTTTTCTATTCTTCTTCCTTACCTTATGCAGAATGCCTGCAAAAAAGAGATTCTTTCTTGAGAAGAGTTTTAGTTGATTTATAATCTAATCAAGCATTCATAGTTGTGCAAACTCATTTTTCTATGAAAGAATACAAAATCTGTTAAAACTATCCCAGATTATCATACACATGCTGTTTGCTACCATTTCATTTTCTTTCCATCTGTATTCTCTTTCTGGATTTTGCCTCTGATCTGTTTTGAGTACCAACTGCGATTAACTCTGTCTGGGTTTTAAAGAGTCAAAGTATTTTTTGTAGACGTTCTTTGGAGGCCACTTCTGTCTCTTTTAACTGGTGTTTTCTCAGCTTAACTCTTATAATATCCGGAGGCTGACATGACGCTGTTTTGCATACTGATGACAATGTCAGTTCAAGGCTCTCTTTCAGCCTGATATAAATGTGCCGTTATGCATCCAGAATATGGTAAATAGTGAAACGTCACATCACAGTGTTTCCCAATACTGATCCTCGGGGCACACTCTCCTGCACATTTTGGAAATGTCCCTGCTCTGACACACCTAATTTAAAGAAATGAATTACTTCAACAGCTTGCCATCAAGTTCAGTAGAAACCTGTTAAACACCCATCAGGCTGAAGTCGGTATGTTGAAGCAGGTAAACATCTAAAAACATGCAGGGCAGTTTGTCCCTTGAGAACATTCTTTAGAAACACAGCTGTTTGCACTGAACCTGCACAAAAGTAAAAATCTAGTTTAAAAATATAATTTTCATTAACAATAATGGGAATGTATTACTTATCTGCACTGGAGTTATGTATTTTTAATCATTGACGTATATAGAACCATTTTTTTTTCTTTATTTGTGAATGTATTACATTCATTATTTGTTAAGATAGCATGTCATACTGACAAGAAATTTGGCTTGCAGCAGTGCACTGCTTGGCAAAACTATGAAAAATTCACATTTATTACTTTGGAATATCAGGTCACAATAGTTAGGTTTCATTAAATATATATAAATTATTATTATTAATAGTGAAATGAAAACAAATCCATCGCACCCTTTTAGTAATCAGCCTTTCAAACACTTTTCCTCTCTATAAATAAAACCTCTTGAGGTGTCAATGTCAGACTAGGGTACTTAGTACAAAGAGATATTGGGAGCATTTCTTTTAAATCCAATTGTTCCAGGACTTCTACATCCCTTAACAAGAAGCCCAGGTAAGGCCGGGGGAAAGCAGTTTCTTTTGAGATTTGAGCATGGTCCTGTTTTGCTCATTCACTTGTCCATTTGCAGGTTTTGTCTTTTCATTCTTACTTTTTGTCTGAAGGAAACCAGAGTAATGGTGCTTTAGGCTATAGAACAAAAAAGGTGTTGGTAAACAAGAGATGGAGGGAGAGATGATTATTGATGTGAATGATGGTGCTACCATGAATGAAAGAAAACAAATGCTGCTTTTACATGGAAGGTGTGCAGATGTATTTATTAAAAGAGGGAGCAGGCTGCTGGACTGCAGACAGACAACATTTGTTTCTATATTCGATAATGGAACCAGGTCAGAATTTAATGCAGTATATGTGTTGTAGACTAGACAAAAGTTGATGTTATGTCAGAATTTTGCCTTGTCTGAAAGTTTTTCAATACAATAATCTAAAAATTACTTTTTCAAATCTATAAGACAATATTTTCCCAAAACCAGAAAATGTTATCGCTAAACTCAGAAGACTGTAATTATGAAACTTATACACAACAAGCACTGCTGATGTATTGTGAAATAAGTTTGAAATAAAAATGACTTTATGTGTTGTGTGTGGACATATTGGTTCTTATTACATCTAGTGCATCTTTTAAACTTGCAAATTTCAGCAAAAGCTAAAAGTTTCTTCCATGCCAACACAAGGTCTTTTTTTTCGTAAGTGGCTGGTGGTGTCAGTGTAATAAATAAAAAAAATAGATAATAAAAAAATGTAATTTTCTTTAAAGGTTTCATAAAAACCAAGTAATTAGGTTTCCTGACCCCAACCGCTGATTTGATTGCTGAATGTAACTCGATGCATAAACCTAACAAATTGTCACATTAAAGCCAAAGCAAACAGCAAGTAAAAACTATTTTTTTACTAAGTTAGACAATTAGGACTTTCAACAGGAACTAAACTAGGGTTCCATACCTAACTCTGTTTTACAGTTTTACAGTAGTTGGCCAAATATGAATAGAGGGAAGACACAAAATCCACAAATCATACTGAAAATACATGGTGCTGAAAAGCATTTTTACACTTCATTTGAAATGTTTGGGTTTTCTCAAAGTACATCAATAAGGAAGCCTTTTTTACTTTAAATTTTGAAACCCTCATTTATTTAGATTTACAGTTTTTTCTTCTTTTTTTCCCTGCATTTCGATTTATGTTTTTCCTTCCCTCAGTTTGTGAAAGCCGTATGTCAACATCGGCTCTAAGTGTTGGATTGTATCCATGTCAAGTGAGAAACTGAATTATCTCATCAGACTGGAGTTGTAGTTTGACACTCTAAGTAAAACCAAGAATTCTGCCTCTGAAAAATAAGCTGAATCTTTAACAACCGCAAAGAGATATTTGCAATTTAATGAAGTACGAAAGGCTTAGACTTCATCATCACAGACAACCATCTTAATCCTGTACAGGATTGTTGTGTCTGCAAATAGTGTGCTGTGCACAGTAGGTCCTGGTATTAATCATGTCAAATATTTCACCAAGGCTTATTGCTGTCTCAGGCTTAGTTTTCTATTAGGTGGCCCCCCACCCATAGAACAAAAACAACAGAGCATCCTGATCAATGTGATGCTTCCCTGCTTAACCCGAGTGTTTGGATTATTTGTTTCAGCATCAATACTTATCAAATAGAAACAAAAGACATTTAGAATAATTCTGATAAGGCTGCTTTAAATCAATGTTTAAATTATTTGTCAGTTTTATATAATCAAACTACAAACCTTTGTCAAAATCAATTTTTATGAATTCCCAACTGCTAATTTTGTGTAAATTAATTATAATTTTAAACTGCAGTGTGGAATATTTGGAAGGAGGTTGCTGGATTTAAAACACAAGTGTTAGATATATTTGCTAGAGTCCACAAAATTAAAAACAAATATCTTTAAAAACTAAAATAATCAATCTTGCTTTATTAGATTATTTATTTTCCCTTGTGAATTGGCACAGATTCACTGAACTGAACTTGAAATTTGTTGCATTTGCATAGAATCCTTAAGCATGTCAGGAGCAGACCTCTGACAGCTAATCATATGCCAGGTTGAGACAGGCTTGTCAGTAAGCTAATGGAGTGTTCTAAGGTTAATTTACAACCATATGAATTCCATCAATAAGCAATTAAGAGATGTGGAAACACAGAGGCACCCAGGCCTCAGCAGCTAAATCCCCTTGCACACCCCCACCTACTTTTAATCAATTAATTGCTGTGGCATGTCTGTTTAAAAGCATTTGATAGATTTATACATAAAACTGGCACATTAAAAAAAAGTGTTCCCACTGTGTCTTTTTGTTGCAAAATCTGCCTTAAAGTGTGACATTTGTATTTACAAATTGCAACTTTTGATTAGATTTTTTCACCTCTTGACTTCATTCATACAGTAGGTTACTACTGCTCATTGTGACTAAAACTTGGGCCTGCTATATTATTAATGAAATCTTTCTGCCAAATCTTGAGGGAAATTTTATGTTGAACAATTGTTAAATGCTCACAATAGGCACAAAATAGGAAACAAGCCTCGGGAAGAAGTGTAGACATTTGGAACAAGTGAAAAACTGCATCTTCATCAAATGTTTGGGATGTGTCTTTGACGCTAAAGCAGTCCTCATCAGATGTGTGCAGCTTGCCATCCTCTGCTGCAGTGCTATCATATGAAAGTTTTGTTTAAACCACCACACTTCACGCTCACATTACAGCTGCTGTACAAGGACCAGAGCACAGCATTCTCAACAGCATGAATGTAGATTTTCATTCATCGCCTTCTTTTCTTTATCCTCCCCTCTAATGCTATAAAGTGTTGATCACGTTTTTTTTTCTTTTTCACAACATATGGGGCATATTTGGAATCCCTGGAGAGAATTTATACGGCTGGTTTTGTGTTATATATGTGCAATTTTACACCATATAGCCTGCATAGTGCCCAAATCATTTCAGTTTTCATTCTTAATAAAGAATATCTCAGCAGGCTGCCGGTTCCTTCTGATAACAAACACGAAAGAAAGATGAGGCAAGTTTGTGTATTTGTTTCAGTTTCCTTCTGGATCTCACTCCGCTATCAGTATTGGCACCACAGTCTCTGTCTACATGTATAACCCTAAGATGACATTTCATTACAAAATAACTGTTGAGATGCTTTTAAGAGAGAAGGGACTAATGGTTTCTGACAGTTCAGGAATGTATGAGGTTGAATATTGTGTTTTTTCCGTGTATAAGGATATTGTTTCACAAAGCTTTCCCTCTGTCCTTCACAGCACCACCAAACAACATATCAGTGGTGGCAGAAAACACTCCAGCCCCCTTCAGTCGATACCAAGCCCAGAATTTCACTCTTCTGTGCACTGCAAAAGGAGGGAAACCAGCCCCATCAGTAAGCTAAAGATATACTGTGCTAAATGGTGACGTTTTTAAAGTACTTGTATTTTTTTCCTTGTGTGTTTCTGCAAAGGACAGCATTTTATATAATGGTTTTATTTGGTTTTAGATATAAATTTCCAAAGTATAAACTTTTTTTTATACTATTATTTTTTCAGATTCTGGGAAAAAAAATCTTTAAAGCAGATTTTATATGCTGCATGACAATATTATAGTTTTGTCATGAAGGGGTTTGTGATGACAAAGGATCCAGGAAGGTAGTCTGATTGAATGCTAAAAGTCTTCAATTACCCATAAATGAAACAGAACTTAAATTGCTATGGAGTAGACTAGAGCAGCTAAATCCACATAGGTCCAGAGATAATAGAGCAGGATCAAAACAGGTGATGAGGCAAACCCACACAAAGATCTGGCAAAGAGCAAAGGAAACCAAACAATGATTACAGGTGAGTGGCAATCAGAGACAGAACCCAGGTTTGAGAGGAAAGCAAAAGTGGATTCACAACTGGCATAAAACCAAAACAAAGTTGGCCAACAGAAAAGCCAGAGACCAATGCAAGCTTTTGATCTCAATACTTCCCCAAAACATGGAAGAAACTTTTTTAGTAAGGCTTTATGTCGTTAAAGAGTGACTGTTGAGCAATTACTGAAAATGTAAAATTAGAAAAAAAGCTGATCAGATTTAGGAAATAGAAACAGTTATTAAAATTTAGGGTGACTGATCTAAACAAAGGTGGTATAATAGTGGTGACTACATGCAAAATTGTTTTACGCATACATTCAGAGACTGTGCGCACACACGTGCACACTTTTTGTCAACTTTCTGAAGAGCAAGACAAGGTCTCGCAAAAATGCTCAGATGTTTGGTGGCAGCTATGAGCCAATGGACGCTGCTTGAAAGCATCCACTTGCTGCTAGTTCTCAACAGACCATTAATCATGGTCCATGGGTGTATAGTAATGGACTCTAGACCCTGAGCGCACCTATCTACTGCAATTATGAGCCCAGTGAGAGGTGAATACAAGGTGAAAATGATTTCCGGTACTTCCTGGTTGATGGTGTGATGAATGAGATTCTTCCCTGTTGTGATATCACACTGAGCTTTAAGTCATTAAACCTTGGTACTGCAGGATCTTTATTTATTTCTTCTTTTTTCTAACACATAATGGAGACAAAGAGATCTGACAGGTTTCAGCTGGTCAGCAAGCATGGACCGTCATTGTGTCACGGGGTGAGCCACATCACCATTAATTAGTTTTGTCAGTGGCGCAGCAGGAAATGAATGAGTTGAAGAAAAAGAAATGTACAGAAAAAGGGCTGTTTAGTTGCTCAGGACTGCAGGAAGAAATCATTAATGTATGATAAGATAAGCATTATGATTAAACTTTGAATCACACCAAAGCTTTTACTGCAACAAACAGATCAAAGGGGCAATATTGATATTCAACAATTAAATCAACAATACACTAAAGCACAAATATAGGAAAATGCAAAGATTTATGTTTTGAGTTATAGTAGATATAGAAGTACATGTATGTCTTTTATGAAACGGCCACCAAGCCAGCTGCAGAAAGAGCAAGACTTTCCCAGTTGCTGACCCAGAAATTAATGTGTATATATATATATATATTTATATATACACATTAAACTATTAAATATACATGGAAAAGCTGAATGAATAAACATCTCCTATAAGTCATAATGTTGTCTATTAGTCACTATCAGCTTACCAGCGGGAATTTTGAAAGCAATACATTTATCATCTTTTAACTTTACTCCTCTCTTTTAGAAACCCCAGATGGCAAATCTTGAATTTTAGAGCAGTTTTTATAGTCCAGAGGTTGATGGAAGCAATATCCGCTTCTAACTTAAATTTCCAATACTTGAGAACAAGCATCACCACAAGCAGATCATTCACAAACCATGCAGATTTAGAGATAGAACAAACATGCTTTTGGTTCATTGAGGAAATGGCAAGTGAGACGATTTCTGCACTGCAGACAGAATGTGTAATATTCAGCATAAAAAGACTTTTCAAGTGCAGTACTTTTAAAAACATACATAAACTTGCCAGTAGCATTTATTCAAGAAAGTTGACAATGAATAGAAATTCACAAGAAGTCAGAAAAAAAGTGGTTTTGATGGACAAAAAGCATGGATGCAGCTACAAATACTGACCGACGAGGGGTTTTTGTTCTTCTTGAAATCTAAAGGTGTCGATTTTGTCAGAAGCATTCAGCAACTTTCAGGTTTATTCAAAGAATGTTTCAAAAGACACTTTCACAAAATATTTTTGCAAAATGGCTGCAACCCCCCCCCCCCCAAAAAAAAAAAAAAAAACGAAGATAAAAAAGTTTGTCTCCATGCTGCCGCTGATCGTTCACAAATCTTTAATCAAGCCGACCACGTCCCACATAAACATAAGCTTTTAGAAATGAAGCAAGCATCACAGAATCAAAAGAGACCTGGAGCTCAACTCGTTAAATCTGTAACAGACGTCTCACATGTATCATTTTCATCTAAGCAGATATTTAGATACACAACAAAACTCTGTTTTGTTTTTTTTTAAGTAACAACATATGTCTTTTGCATTCTCACATTAGCTCACTGTGTTTTAGGATGTTTTTTGAAGCAATAGTGTTTTGCTTTGCAATTACTGGGAGGTTTTGACCATACCAGTTTAGAAAAGGAACAACAGAGTAAAAATCCTTTACACCTACGCAGGTGCTCATAGTTATTCAGCTTGAAGTTGGCAAAAACTACAGTATGCTGAAAGAGAGCAGCTGTAATATTATATATATATATATATATATATATATATATATATATACACATATATATAAACATACTTAACATGAAGGTAAAAGTTGATTTAAAGCCATGAAAACAAAACTAACAAAAGTCAAATGTGGCAGCGGTTTCTGCACGCCCACAGATTCCAGAGAAGAGGCTGTATTAGCTTTTACAAGTGAAAACACCTGTGAGCAAGTACCGTGAAGGTGAAAGTTCCTAAATGCTCCCAGTGCTCTCATACAAATAAAACAGGTTAAATTTAGCTCTATGACTGACGGAAGACTGCAGGATAGAATTAATTCAAGATTTGGACAAAAACTAATTTTGTTGCTTATTACAAGCCTGAAGTCAAGTGACCAAAGAGACAGAGTGGATGAATGAAAATTATGTTAAGCCAGCTGAATCAGAAAATATAACGTAGAAATGTTCAGTTCGAATTTTAGCTTGTGGCTTATCAAAATGACTGAGATGAACTGAATTTTATCCCTATCATCTTCTCAGTTTAAAAGAAAATGTAAACATAAAAACACTGCCATTGTGTAGCATTGGGTTTGTTCATTAATAAAATTATTTGTTTCTATTTATTCTGACATATACTGCCAGAAAAGTGCTACTATTTCACCATCTCTTGTATGTCATTTTAAAGTAATAACAGCGTAGCTTTGAAGAGATCCAATTGTTCTTCTGGTAGATTATGTTCTTAAACATAAACACACACATACTCATTGGCCTCTTTGTTAGGTATATTTGTTGAATTGCTTGTTTACACAAATCAGTCAATCACATGGAAGCAACTTAGTGCATTTAGGCATCTAGATGTGGAAAAAATGAGCATCAAACTGAGGAAAAAAGAGAACTCAAGTGACTTAGAATGTAGCATGGATGTTTGTGCCAGATGGGCTGATCTATAT
>NC_051433.1:4648585-4663302 GCF_001649575.2 Kryptolebias marmoratus
TTTTTTTTTTTTTTTATTTTTTTTTTCAAAACTTTTGTCTCCAAAACTGCACCCTCATTTCACTCACAGCCATCTTGCTCTGCAATTAGTCTATTGTTACAAAATGCAGTGAAAGCTCAGTAGGACAAAATTGTGTAAGAAATGTTCAGTAGAATGTGTGGACAATTTGGTCTGGACATTTTATTCATATTTGCTGCTGTGTACCTCACAGTCAGAGGTTTCCTGCTGAAGGTGCACTATAGCAGGTGGAATTTCATGAAGGAAGTTGCAGGAGAGTATCTTTCCACAGAGCACACAAAGCATGACACGATGCACAGAGTAAGTTGTTGTTGTTTGGTTTATAACACAATGAGCTCAGCTGATGAGGCTTCTTGTGTTGGTTTAAATACCTTTACCTGAACATATTCATAATATTGAGGAGCGAGAGGAAAGCAAGATCAGCAGAAAAGAGAATAAAGTTGTTACTTTAATCTGTATGCAGTAAATGCAGAAAACTATATATGTTCACACTTTCCCAACTGCTGATCTTACGGAATTTTTTACCATGCAGCTGGATGGAAAATCTCCACTTGAAGTCTGAAGAGAATGCTGAAGACATTTATTGTCCCATATGCTGCCCCTCTGAAGTACCTCTAAAACATCTCAAGACTGCAATACATCTCTGTAAATCTCTAAGACTAATTACAGTGATCAGAAAATGCTGTTTATGTGACAAAGTCTTCTGCAGAGTAAGACCCTAATCATATTAATATTGGAATCTTGCTGTGCATGTAAACACCCATTAACAAACTAAATTGACCTTTTTTGCTGCATTACATGTCTGCAACCTGGTTTCGTATTTAATTTCCTATGTTTTTCTTTTCAAAAACTGGTAGGCTATCAAATTTATTTTATTCTTGATTTATTTTCTTGATAAAATAATCTTTACTGTCATTTAACCTTGACGTGATGTGATGCGTTGCGGATCTATTCCTTGAACTTACACATGATCATGCAACAATTTTCAAAGACATTTTTTTTATCTTGTTACTATTACTTCTTTTCACTTTTTGCCAAGTTTTCAGTAGTGCAGCTTTGAAAGAGCTGAAAATAAAAGAGCATTTGGGAAAAGTATCTGCCATTATGTTTCAAGATCTGTCGGCATCTGATGTCACTGAGCAAGCTGGTGACATGTCAATAATAGCTTCTCAGTGCCACTATTAGAACATTCTCAGAGCACAAGCAAACCCTGATTGAAAAGAGGAAAGATAATAACAGTTAATAATAAGCGGGGAAACTGATTAACTTATGGCCAGGATCTCTCTCTTTCTCTCTCTCTCTCTCTCTCTCTCTCTCTCTCTCTCTCTCTCTCTCTCTCTCTCTCTCTCTCTCTCTCTCTCTCTCTTTCTTTCCTCTTTTTCTCTTTTTTCTTGTGCTTGTACACTCTCATTGACTCATTCTGTCACTATGAAAATTACTGCCTTGTCCTTTTGAAGCCACCAGAATTAATTGCAGTAACATGAAGGTGTATATGGACCCGTGTATGATTGTTCCATCTTATAAAGATTTTGTTTTTGAAATGTTTGTGAGGTGGGAGAAACTTGGCACTGTGTACACAGCAGGTGCTTTCATCACTGTCTATTCAGAGAGAAATGCAAAACCCTTTTCATACCGTCCCAGCCTAATTTCTTCACTGTCTTGGCATTATGTGTGCACTCTTGCTAAGAATTGTATTTCTTTTTTTGCGTGCCTAATTCGTTTCAGAACCAAATAAATAGTTTTTGTCTGTGTGCATTGCCTGTACATACTGAACTATGAAGTATTTGGTGATTTATAACAAAGCCATGATTGATAATCAGTTTATTCCATGCAGAAACACCGCTTGTAAAGAACAATACAAGTGCAATGCCAAACACACTCCAAAATCCTCTTTTAAATGAGAGTAAGCACTATTTTCCAGGTCCCATAGCAACTAATTGTACCACCTAACAAGCCAGTGTGTTGGTTGGCTGCCTTATTTATTTGTCTATTTATTTCTCCCACATATCTGATCATCTGAAGATAAATTGTTTGTGTAATTTCCTTGAAAAGACATATATAACAGTTAGGCTGCATGTACTTCAAGTTATCTAAAACATTTTTTTTTTTCATATTCTCTGACAAAAATGTTTTTATTATTTTTATTTGACACTGTTTCAGAAATGTTTCAATAATACAAATAGATGCAGGGAAAATGAGCGAAAAGCTTTGCAGCATCAGTGACTGTCTCACTTTATGAAATGCACTTATTTAATGGAGGCATGCATCACACTGAAAGGTATACTTAGTGGCAGCTTTTTGATCAAATGTGGAAAACTAATCAGAATTTGTGGTCTCATTAAAACTGAATAAAATGAAAAGTCTAGTATTCCTTGAAGGAATGCATTTCGCCCGCTGTCTTTCATGACAGGGTTTTAATTCATGATAGCCACTACAGCCACATCTTGCAAGATGTGTTAATGCTTATAATATGCATTAAGGATGAATAAGGATTAGAATCCAAGGAAAAAGGAGGAGGGTGGGGGGGACAGGACAGGAAGACAGTTCGGCTGAACGTGCTTTCTTTTACTTGACTGTCATAGAAACTGGATTTTAGTAAGTAAGTTATTATTTATTCTAATATTAATAAATAATATTGTGGTAGCGTTTTATTACCATGTGAGATGTTTTTTTACATTGTTATAGTTATGCCTGGTAAGCTGTCAAATCATATGAAGTATCAGTACATAAAAAAGAAAAAATAATAATTTAAGAACAAATTCTGCTTGATGTCATGTCTTGTCCCCGAAGAGCTGAAAATTGCACACTGTTACTGGTGTCTTACAAAAATCATACATAGTTATAAAGTGAAATTCTCATGACATTATTTGAGCTAAAAGTCAACATCTGATGCTGGTTAGGTTTGTGTTTGACATAATTCACTTAAACCTCTGAAGCCTTATTTGTGGTTGCAGTAACAGACAGTAACAACTAGTCTAATGCATTTAAGGTACAAAAATAACATTTGTTCTTTTTAACACATGAACGCATGTGTGCTGTCTCTGACTCTTCGTAATCATGCATTAGCCTTTTTAAGGACACAGTTTAGGCAACATTGCAAACATGACTGATGTCTATCAGCCTCTCGAACAGTCATATTTTAACATATGTCTTCTCTTATCTGCATCTGCAATATTTTCATATTCATATTGTAGATTTGATCTGCTGGTGATGGAGGGGGAAATGAAAGGAGCAGGATAATGACAGGAATAACATTTCACACTCTCCCTGCAGCAACATATGTTGTTTATTTTATTCATGTATTTGATGAAACATTCATTTAATCCTTTTTTTTTCTTATACCTCAAGCTGACAGGTGGCAAAGACACACTAGAATCATTATGAATAGGTGAACGGTGGTAGTTTTTCTAGCTGGAGGTAACACATTCACTATAATATAATATCTGATTTTTGAAAGCTGACAATGTAGGGCTTTAGCACTGTGGGAAGTCATGCAATGTTTAATCAATATTTCTGTTATGCCTATAAATTACCTTGTCTGCTAATGGCTACAGAAACATATCAGTCATCAAGATTTGCAGAATTAATTCTTCATTACACCTGAATATAACCAAAACAGGTGTTATTGCATTGCCACACCATTTTGTCCAACAAAAGCTACAGAACAGGTGCTTGAATCTGTCTAATCCACACAGCTCGTCTTCCACCTGCTGTGATAATTAATGAGGTGGTTCTGTACACAGTGAAGAGTCAGAGTTGGTAGCAGATACATTGGGGTCATTGTGGATAAGGCTAATGCTTATACTTCACATTGTGCTGTTTGGATTTTAAGCTGTGGTTCAGTGCATAAGGTATACACAGATAATGGGTGTTGAAAGTTTGGAAGCTTATGGTAAAAGGTGTTAATTAGTAAAGCTTCCTTAGACCCAATGCTTGTCAACACACTTGTTACATTAAAGGGATTTAACATTTGGGTTGCAACAAATGATGTTGTGTTTTTTATGAACATGACACAGTGATTTAGCTTAAGTCTTCTTATCTTTTTAAGTAGAATTCAAGACAATTTAAAACCTTTACCACTGTGTGGTGCTATTTGCAACCATATGTAGTTTAATTACATTAGGAACACACAACAGAAGGAAGGTTGTTCTCATACTGTCATTCACTGCTGCAGGAGTTCACAAGCTCTGAGTTTAAATGAAAGGGTTTTTAAACTCTATATCTGTGTTGAAAATATTGTGCAGGTTGATGAGGCCACAGATCAGTTCAAAGGCAAAAAGGATAAAAAAGCTGGTGGCTTGAGGGAAGAGGCAATTAAAGAGTTTTTATTTATCCGTGTTACTGACAACAAAGTTTTGTTGAATGGCTTTGAGCAAGGGTACTTACCCCCATGTGTATGTTCCTGCCTGTGCTGATGACAATATTTATAGCAAACTCTAAAAAAAGTGAACCAGTCTAAAGATACAAGCCAGCAACCTGATTGAACCTTTAATGTTATGTCAGTTATGGAAAATACCAAGGGGCCAGCAAAGACACCTCTGGTCCACAATTAGTTTGAAATGGCTAAAATAAAAGTCAACGTGAAGGAGACTCCCTGGACCAAGTCAGTTTGAAAAATAATCATTAGAAAAAGTGGTTTGAGTTTGTAAGTGTTAGCAACTTTAAAGCTTTTATGTAGCTCTGAATACAGCGATTTGTGTAAAAGCAAAACAAAAAAAAGTGCAGAGTGAAGTTTTCATTTTAAAGGTTAACATGTTTTCATAGAAAAGCTGCACGTTTTAAAACCCAACTGTAGTCCAGGGTTTTGTGTTTGTTGCAAATTTAGGATGGAGGCATCACATTTTAGGATGGCATATAGGACACTTAAACAATCTGCTTACCAAAAAACAAGATATAATATTGTGAAATGCAAAGCTTAGAGTAATGATTCTTTGATCTTCAAAAAATTGAATTCAGATGGCCAAATGTCCACAAATAAGCCTAGGATTGAATTTTCTTTTCTTCAACATCACATAAAAAAACATTGTTTCTAAAATTACGACAGGAAAAGACTATACAACTTTGGTTCTGTGCCAATATCTTCTGGCTGTGTACTGGAATGAAACACGAATTCCCTGTCAGGAGATTAGGCAGCGATGTTAATAAACTTGTGGACTGGTGCTGGAAAATCTGTGATATTCTGGGCAACTATTCTGTGGCAGGAACAACAGACACGACTGTGGTTTTATTAATTAACAATGAAAATAATCTTCCAATGTTTCCACTGAAAACCCTAAAGAGACTCAGCACTTGAAAGAACACATATAGATTTTCAATTTCAGGCACAAGAAAGAGTTTTTTTTGTTCAAGAATAAGACTGAATGAGCTTATTGCATACCACCAGTAAACCACAGCACAGCTAATAGATAGTTGGATGTGAAAAAATTGGGTTACTGGCAACTAAAAAGACAATGTTATATCCAAGACTTAGTTAAACTAACATTAGATCATGCTGGAGTGTTTTTGTTCATGGAAAGCTCCAATTCAAGTTTTTTACATTAAGAACTGTCAATGCACAGCCATCTTCTTGAAAAGACAACACTATCTCCATGTTTGACTAAGGGTATTGACAAAAAGGATATTCAGTGTCTGATTTACTTCACACATGCTGATGGGAACTGTGGAAAAATAGTTTAATCTTTCTTTCATCAGATGAAAGGATTTTGTTTCTCATAATCTGATTGATCCAGACTCCCAGTAAGCTGTTTTTCAGCAAGGAATTGTCTCTGTCTTGTTACTCGAATATAAAGGACTGGTTGGGGGAGTGTTGCACTGCTGCTTGTCTTGTTTTTAACCACTGTTCTTGTTAGAGTGGTTTGGTCAAATGGAAACTATCTTCAGTTACTCAGTTTAACCAGGCAGCCAAAAAGTCCTTTAGATTAATAGGTGTGGAAACTCTTGTTTTAGTTCTGTGCCTTGACTTGGAACTGTCTCACAGACCTACAGACAATTATCTAGACTTCATGGCTTTGTTTACACCGATACACACTGCTAACCATGAGAGCTTTTCATAAGCAGGTGTATGCTCCCTTAATTATGTCCAGTGGATTCAATTAGGCAAAGAGAGGCCATTGTGAACTTGTAGAGTACAGTCCTATGATTTTAAGCAGGATGAAACAGAGCTCAGCTGCATTCCTAATAACAACTTCTGAATGTAAATGGGATATTTCTATCTTTAGCAGAAATTAAATTTTCTGAAAAAATGTTGTATTTTTCTGAATGACTTTAAAGAGAAAAAGTAAGTTTTTAAACTAGTTAAAAACAAATATGGGAAACTTAAATGTTTTTTTTTCATTTTTAATGTTTTAAACATCTTCTTGTGACAATATATTTAAAAATATTTTTGGAATAAAAATAATAATAATAATAATTATAATAAATTATGTCCCTTTATTGTTTTTTTTTCTTTCTTGCTGTCCTCTCAATCATCCACATTTCAATACTCTCATCAGGTGTACTTTAAGCGTGATGGTGAGCTAATAGAGGTAATTTCCTACACCGAGCCCTCCACCCTTGAGAGAGGAGGAAGCTCAGCAGGAGTAAGAGGAGCCAGGCCACTCATCAGCAGAGACCTTGATGACACTAAACTGCATCGGTCCCTCTCCCTTCTTGATCCCGAAGGCCGATCAGCACGCCTGTACACAGAGAGCCCTCAGCGTTTTCACACTCAGGGCCAACAGGCCTATGAGCCGAGTCCTGCAACGGAGGTCATCCCAGAGACAGTAGTGAGCAGGGAGTTTCCCCGCTGGGTACACACCACGGACCCTTTGTACTACTTTAGCCACACTCACATCCCCCAGAGCGACGGCTCTGTGGTGGTGCAGGCGAGACTCACCTGGACCCTCAACCCTCAGCTGGATAATGATGCCCTGTTCAGCTGTGAAGTTAAGCACCCAGCACTGTCTATGCCTATGCAGACAGAGGTCACTCTAGGTAAGCAGAATTTCAGTTTTTCATGTTTTGGAATTTGAATATTTGTCTGCTACGTTCTGCTGATCTGTTTTCTACTTTTCCTCTCAACTCACCTCAAACTCTCTTCCACCCTCCCATAATAATTCACATTTCTTCTGTTTTTAATCTCCTGCTGTCTCCATGTCACACTTGGAAGCCGACTCAGTCTTCTTATGTTTCCCTTTCAGATGTATGCAGAACAACACTGATTTTCATTTTATGCTACTTAATTGTGTCACAGTTGAGCTGATTGCAAGTTTAGCGGCAAACGAGTAACTCTAAGTGACTGACAAGCCAAATCATCGAGCTGTCTGTTGCTAGACTGAGTTAACCTAGGACCGTCATTGAAAAAGTCAGCCTGAATTAAAGAAGTCAAAAAAGAATTTAGACATGCTGACCATTGTTATATGATTTTAAAAAACTGTTTCAGTGATGCTGCCCTTGTCCTGCCTTCAATGAGCACCTCCTTTAAGCTCCTGAATCTTTTGTATTGCCATAAATTTATTGATTTATTTAAAATAGAAAATCAGTGGTACTAAAGATTTTTTGCTTCTCTGCAAACTAATACTACCCAAAACTTAAGATTCAGATAGCAGGAAAAGTTAAGGTTAAGTTTTGATAGTTCATGCATGTGTGTGTGTACTTGTGTGGGAGTCTAGCCGTTTGATATACAGTCTATGGTGTAATCTAAGCGAGATGCACACACCCTGTCTTTTTTTATCTAAACACAAAGATGGCTTCCAGCACATCCAATTAAGACTTCAAAGGCTATACATTGGCATAGTCCTCCTGGAAACAAGCCATGCAGTCCTGACATGATAAACAGAGACAATATCTTCCACAGGATGAGAAGATGGTTGAAGACGGAGGAAAAGCCTGAATGAGGAGACTGTGGCGTCTCCATGTGTGCTTGCTGTGTTTCATGTCACTCTTAGTGTTTTATCTTGTGTTACCAGCTTCCATCTAATTAAAAATTGCCTTCTTTCTATCCTGGTAATCCTCAGTGGTCACTCTGCATGATTCTACAGAAGCTGTCATTATTATCTTGTTGTAACTCCCTAATAACTTTAGATGGACAGTTTGGATTTTTTGAAGTAGGGTTCTGTAGAGTAGTTATCAATATTTGACCTGCAAGAGTCTGCATCAGAATAATCTCATAGGGAGTATTTGAGAAATTCTCATCCAAACATCAAGCTAACAGATTCTTACAGAGTCTATTGTAGAGCATATTTCAACCACCTAAACATGCTTAAATATCAAAAAGATGCTCTATTGTAAATGTTTAAACCTTGTTACTTTGCATCATAGGGTTATTTAAATAGATGTCAGGAGCTTATTGTGCTGAAGACATGCCATGTTAGAACAAGATTCAATCTATGATCCCCTGCAGCACGTTCTGTGGGAAACACATTTTAAATGCATGTTAAATGTATACATAACTCTCCGATGTGTAAGTAATGCTATACAAAAATCCACAACAGAATTCATTTTAACAACAATAAAATATGTGAGCTCGAAGTTGTTTAAGACAGTAGAAATTAGCTCTTAAAAGAACTGTCTTCTGAGTCTTAGCTTGACTTTTTGATGGTAACTCTAAACTGACATAAATCTGACTGTAGATAAAATACTGGCAATTGATAAATACTCCATGCAACCCCACTTCAAAAAGAATCTGAACTACCTCTTTTAAAAGGAAAACGATAAGATAAACAATCTCACAAAAGGCATATAGCAATTTATTTCTGTCTTAGCTGTTTTCCTTCACTACGAAGGGAGAAGAATTTTAGTGAAGGCTACATGTCATATGCTTTTGGTAGCAATGTCACCACACATGAAGAAGACGTTTTACGTTCTGTCCACCAGGTGGCATATTGTCAACCAAATGTATTGTGAAGTCTTTGCTACATCATTCACTTGTAAATGTTAGTAAGAAAAATAAATAAATAACTTAAAGTTTTTAGGGTTTTAAGCGTAGTTGTAAGGATAGAAACTGGAGTCGCCTCAATGGGAAAGTTCTGTTTCCCATTTGACTTTTAGAAACTTTACAGATCACAAAAATACCATGGTAAATAAAATTTTAAAAAATTCCTGAAGACTAATTAAAACAGACACACAAACAACCAACTTTCATTTTAAATTGGCAGAGGATTGTTTTAGAATGTCTTACCTGCCATCTGAATGTATTAGACAGAAATACTGTGTAACCAATACAAGACGCAACATTTCTTGAAGGGTAAATGACATTAGCTGTCATCTCAAGATGTAGTGTTGCAGTAAAGATTCTAGCTGCTTTTTGACTTTCTCTCATCTTGATGATAAAACAGATGGCACAAGGAGTGACAAAGTAAAATTCTTGTTAGGTGTTGTAGGTGCTAATATTTTGACAAGCTTCTATGTCTGCTGAAGTAATTAATGTGTCACTACATTTGTTCCTTTAAAAAATGTGGAAACAGTATAGGCATTCCTTGTTTTATTCCAGCATCTAAAAGAAAAAATGTACATTTGTTGATACTAATTAGAGTACGCTTGAAATTTAAAGCCTTCGCCAACCTGTTTTGGGTCTGAAACTGTGGTATGTTTTTGCTTTTTTTTCTTTGGTATAGCATGGTTTAAAATTGCATTCATGGTTTTGTGGTTATGTATCATGGATTATAATTTTGATAGTACTTCTGCATTTTATAGTTTTGATCATGACTACATAAAAATAGCTATGGATTCTAATTATTAACATTATTATTTTCATTTAAATTAGGCTGATGTACAATTGCACTCATATGCACACCCTCTTGCTTCTTTCACGGGTGCGTGTGTGGTCGGGAAATTAATGGGAGATCTTTTCAGTGCTCATATAAGTAACAACTCTTTCAGAGATTTAATATTGCCTTCGGAGAACGAGTGACAGCCTGACAATTGACCAATGTTGTATCACATTTCATGCATATTCATGACTTGCTCTGTGCTCCTCATACAAATGTTACTGAAGCTGCTGGTTGATGTTAGGAGTCCGAAATAAAACAGTTTTGTGAGATTGTCACCAACATATTCACAAACATTTGGTCATTCACAAACAATGAATCTTGATAAGTAAAAGTTTTATTTGTGTTGGATTTAGATTAAGTTGTTTATTATTTAACATCATTAGACATAAATGCATTTTCATCTCATTCCACACAGTGGTAAGAAGAGATCAGCCTCCTTCACACCTCAGTCTTTTCTTTGCCCAAAAGTCAAAGGGCAAAAAAATCAGTTTGTTTTTCTGTATAGATGTGTGAGTGAGCTTATTAGTTGTATCTAAAAGTCTGCATGGATAACTTTGTTTAGTAATGCACATATAGACATGTTATGTCATGCTTTTATATTTGCCTTCAAATTACTTTCTCAATTATCAGCCTAATTCTTTGCTTTGAGTCACCAAGTATGTTTGATAACAAATGATGATTAATGATTGGCAAAACTTTGATTTACCACAATCAGTGATTCAGCATTTGTTCTGGTCTTTTATTAATTTGGTTGCATGCTTCCCTATTTTCTCTTCTGCAACAGAATCAGTCACCCAGCTAATGGGACAGGTTTTCTTAAATCTGTTGTACAGATGGGCAGACCTGTTGGTGTTTTAGCTTGGCATTAAAGCACACCTGATACAGGCTACGCAGTTGTTTTTCTGGGAGGCATGTTTATTCTCTGACCTCTCCTGAAGTGAAAACTGTTTTCACTTGGAAGGTTGAAGGCTTTCAGGATTAGGAGGTAGCCTTACTGAACCGTGGCTCATTTCCCCTGTGATGTCCTTGCCCGAGAGATACTGTGCAGTGTCCGTCATACTCATGCTGCCGTAATCAAAGGTGGTGACGTAGGACACCAACTGTCACTGCTGGAGCAATTCCCAGAAATTGGCCATCATCTTCCCAGCCATATGCCTTGCGAGTTCTGTGACTGCATGACACCAGTATTTAAAAATACCTTTCAGTCAGTGTGTGGGAGGTGAAAAGATAGTGCTTCCCACTACCATGCCAGTCTCAGCTTGTGAAATCCCATCCATATTGGACATAAGATAGAGCATTTAGCTATTTCACAGTGTCTGCATGATGTCTTTGGTTGGACTGCCATGTGATATTTTTCATAAATCTTAAGTCCTCCATGAGGTAGGCCATGTTTGTTCCGATTTAAGTTTTTTTAGTGACATATAAAGAACAAATAGTATACTGTTACTGTTTTTTTAACAAATGTGTAAACCTCATCTTCCCCATTTTGTATTAATGAAGTTATCCCTTTTTCCTGGAATAAATGCAAATATTTTGTTGCCATGTTTTTTTTTTTTAAAAAGCTCAGGAGTGGGGTCATTTTTGTGTGCAATTTAATGTGCTCTTTTCTACTAACAGTTGCAATAGTGTGCCCCATTAGTGGCCCCTTATGAAGAGTTACCTTTGCTGTTAGTAGTTTTATATATAGTAGTATATATATATTGTACTAATAAGTTTCTATTCTACTCTATTCTAATGTTTGTATGCAGGCATTTAGGCAATCACAGCCCAAAAAACATTTGTGATTTATTGTACTCAGTGGACAGTTTGTTACCAGATTAATGGTGAAGAAGTTAAGTCATTTATCTGTCTTCTTATAATTCTTTAGTTTGGTCATCAACAAAAACATCTTACAGTGTGATTTATGTTAAGAGTTCAAACAAATGTAACTCCAGAACTTGAGAAGTGGGCTCACAGGCATTACTGATTGGATGCCCTTAGCTTGAATCTCATTGCATGTGTTGTTCAGTCCATTGACTCAACATATGGGGAATGCAATAGATGCGAAGAAGTTATCTTTAGGGAAATTGTTAATCATCACAAATCGTGCAGAACCTGCTTATTGCCTGATGTCATGTACTGTGTGATTTAGTGGTAATAAAATCACATACCTTTTTATAACATAATGCAAATCGCTCATTTTATCTCAATGCCTCATACACCAGACAGGCACTGACCCCCCCTCACAATTTAACAATATTGGAATCTGTCTGTTTCCTCCCCTGTTGTGGCCTATTGTTTTAGGTGGTAGCAATGAAAGCCATCTTGGGACTGCTGTCCCCACCAAGACAAGGGAATTAGCTCTCTGAGTGCTCCTTATCTTGCTGCTTCCACACTCCCCTCGCTGCTCTCCCATTCTCCTCCAGTAATGAGTATCTACCCAATTTAGTTTCTTTTCTCTCCAAAGGGGAATAAATTCAGCACAGTCCTTTGGATGAAAGAACCCGCAGGTCCCTTGCTTCTCGCTCTGTGACCTTAATTGACAGGAAATTGTATTTGTCTCTCTCCCTCTGCGACAAAACAGGTGTCCGGCAGGATTTGCTCTCCATGCTTGGTACAATGACCTTTGTCTCCTTTGTGTGTTTATCTGTTTTGTTTTCTTTTGTTTTTTTCAGCTGCTCCTAAAGGTCCTAAACTCTTCATGACCCCCAGTAGGGCAAAGGTAGGGGACACGGTGCACATCAGTGTGCAAGGATTTCAGGTAAGTCTAACAGGGGTATGTGCATGGGGTTTCAAGAAAATGAAGGGACAAATTCATTGTAGAGTACCACTTAAGTGATATCTCAGTATTTTTTTTTCCAAGTTATAGTTTATGGTTTATCTTCAGTCAATAAAATTCTTAACTAAAATATAAAACCAACAAACAACAAAACCAACATGACCAAAGTTCATTGTAATTTGTTTTAATCAATAACATGCTATAGCTATTCTGAACAATTTTACTACAATTTTACCTGTTTCTCCCCCCACCCCCACCCCCCATACTCAAAAATGGATAAATGTTTTTTCTCTCATTTTGAAACCCTTCTAAAACAAAAAAGAGAAAGACCTCTGTCTCTGTTATGACGGGCTGGAAGATAGTGATGGTCTGTTTGACAGTAATGACACATTAAAGGCAGGCAGCCTGAGCCAGTCAGGTGAAAAGAATCTGAATAAATCTGATATAGAGCCTGTCAATGGCCCTAAGCACAAATCTCCTTCGAGACTTCCCAGATGCTGCTTTGGAATCATGAGGCAGATTTCATGTTTGATGTTTACTTCACTGTTATAAGAACAAAAAAATATTCCTTATTGTTGTTGGTTTAAAGCACTGAGCTATTGACTGCACAGGTTTATACATGTGTTTGTGTTTGTCTTGTGACCTTGGAATTTCTTTAAAGCTTCTCTTTGAACAGAGTTAAGACTGGTTATTACAAACAGGCTTGTGGCATGCAGCCAATCGGGCCGTTCAGCAGCATATAGGCATCAGTGCATGCAGACTGATCAGAAAGAAAATTTGCCTTATCCTTCACTGGTCCAAGGTTTAAGGATTTCACAAGTAGATAAGATTATGTGCCAAGACTAATAATGTTAGCAAATAAGGGGGAAATAAAAGCACCACCAGTTTCTCTGTAGACTTTAGTGTGTACGTTTTTGCCATGTATTTCTTGTTCTTGTTTCTTTATTCACATTTTTTAATTATTTATTAATTCAAGTATTAGCATAATTTGTGTAATTTTATGCTTTTAAAGACTCACACACAAAACATAATTGCAGCAGTTTATTTGAAATGTGAAATGATGAATATACCAGTTCAGCTTTCCTCAAGGTTTTCAAAGTACAAGCACATTTAAACATAGGTCTTTTTGTAATTAAAAAAAAAAAAAACACACTTGTGAAATTTCTAAATGAGCCTGCTTTTCCTACTGTTTTTTTTCCTGAGCTGACTTAACCCCTCTCTCTTTTCCTTCTCCTTTTGTCTCCATTCCTAATGGATGATCATAGAATGAAGTATTCCCTGAGCCGCTTTTCACCTGGACGCGGGTGGGAGGCCGCCTGCTGGATGGAAGCGCTGAGCGAGAGGGGAAGGTGTTGATTCTGGAGAGAGTGCCAGCAGAACTTAATGGCTCCATGTATCGCTGCACAGCCCAGAATCCTTTGGGTTCCACAGATACACACACCCGTCTCATAGTTTTTGGTATGCATACCTTTAGTTAAAATGAAAAGGCAGTGAATTTTGATTAATCATTTATGAGATCAAACATATTTAACATTTTTGTCACTGTTCAACTTGCAAAATTATTTGGATTACATATACAACCACACAGTTGAATGTAACAAAAAATTAAACAAATTAATTTCTTTTATCTACATATTTAAAAGATTCATGTGACCTTTATTAACTATAAATTATTGATATAACTAAATGTGTGTTTAATTAAAAAAATGTTTCTCTAATTGGCTCAACAATACACTCTCGTTTTATAGAAGCACTTGCTGGCAGTAACTAATCACTAAGGGATTTTGTAACCATCCCATTAAGGCATGTCTAATTCTGTTCTGTCTTCAATGCCAAAAACCAACCTTGGCTTTAAAGGCTCATAATTAAATTCAGAGGACCTTTGTTGTTGACAGTGGTAGAAAACCACTTTGTTCAACGTTCAAGCTAAGGTAACATATTAATTGGAATTTGAATGTGTTTGATGTACCTGTTCTGATATGGGAACTCTGGCTCCTCTGATTCTGTTTACTCTAGAGCACACGTGTCAAACTCAAGGCCCGCAGGCCACATCCGGCCCTCTGTAACGTTTCATCCGGCCCTCTAGTCTGGGACAGATCGAGTCTCTGATTCTTATTTTGCTTAAAAAAACTGAGCCTAATTAGTGAAGTTTTCTCTGACAGTGACTTAGAAGCCAACAATATATAGTTTTA
>NC_051433.1:4663334-4727326 GCF_001649575.2 Kryptolebias marmoratus
AAAAAATTCATTTAAAAGCTGAGTGAGGCGTAAGAAATGACAGCTAATGATGAGCTTTTTGAAGTTTGATCTATTTGTCTGTGTTCATTAAAGTCTGTTTGCTCTAAAATCTGTATAATCTGTAACTGGGAAAAGGTCATTGATATTTCTGTATGAATTATTTGACATAATACATCTAAAACTAATTAATTTATGTAATTTTTAATAAATATTGATCGTGATCGGCCCTTGGCCAGGACCAAATTTTCATTTTTGGCCCCCTTGCATCACTGGGTTTGACCCCCCTGCTCTAGAGGCTCCAGGACTAATGGGGAACTGCCATTTCTGGAGCTTCTTAAAGAGAGTTTCAGTCTTGTAACTTATGTTATAGTTTGATTCTACTTTACTTAACTCTGACTTGACTTTGACATATTGGACTCTGACTCACTTTTTCTCAAAAGTCACAATAGCAATCACATCCGACTTGAATTCTGTTGATTTAAATGACTTATAATATAAAAGCTAAAGCTTAGAGTGGTGAAGAAGTGGATTTTATTTTGTATTAGTTTTTACTCCAGGCTTCAACTGCAAAATATGCTTTAAAATCCATCATCAACACAGCTTGTAAAAGAACTGTGTACTTCTCCCTTCATGTCATTATTGCCTATGAATATCCCTCAGCAGTGCTACAGTGTTGTTTTTTCTTGCATATCTGATGCATAAGACCATGCAAGCATTGCATCTCTATCAGTAACAGCTCTATCAAGTTGAAATAAAGCCATTTTAACAAGCCGCATGTCAGAACTGTTTAAAAGCTCAGAGCATGCACAAATAAAGCCATCAGTGTTACACATTTGTTGTTTTTGTCACATTTTTAAGATTGAGATGTACCATTACATAATATAGACACCTAGGCATTTTAACCTGTGGAATCTTTGTATATGGAATACTGCACACCTTTTGAACTCAAGAATATGTATTCATCCATTTTTACAACCTCCTTCTGAAACATTACTTTGAACAGAGTGTTAAGTATGTCACAAATGCACAAATGACTGGGTGGATCTAATAGGGACCCACTTTAAAGGTAAAGAGCCACTTTAGGAAGGCATTTTGCCAGAAAGAGGACTAAAGTCTATTTAACTCGCCAACGCATCTTCAGGTGTAATCGTCTATGTGCATAGCATGGCCCATCCGTCTGTCTGCTGATTCTAGATTGCTTCCCCTAACGGTTAGAGGAAGAAAATGGTGATTAAGTGACCTTGGCACATCCCTTGTGGCCTTATATTGAGACATTTCTTTCTCTCTCAGGGGATTTGGGAAATATTTGGGGCCCCTGCTCACTTTGCCAATTGTTCAAGATATACCATCAGAAACCATAGATTTTAATGGTGGCTTGGTTTAGAGATTCTCCACTAACAAGCTGCATTTACATTTTGAAAAATCTTTAACCATCCTACGTAATAGTATCATCTTAGTTAACTGTAAGGAGAGTCGGCACAAATGTACAGTCTGGCTGTGACAAACATGCAGGCAGAAACACACACACATACAGATGCAAATATGTGTAGTTAACCAAATTTGCAGGAGCAAGCAAATACATGGATGCAGATCGAGAGTGGACCCATTATTTTTTCTAGGTCTCACTGAGGAGCTATTGTGCTATGTAGTTGCAGTGAGACCAAAGTAGTTTCACTCATTGCTATACATAAAGCTTTCACCTGCTTAAATACAAAGTTAAACATCCAAAAATAGCTCACAAAGTGGAATTTAAGAGTGATCGCTAATGCTCTGCAAACCATCCTACTCCCTCTTTTGCAATTACTTTATCCCTGCGAGAACATTGAAAATACACTGTCAGTGTGTTTTGTGCAGGTTAGACATTGGTGCAGCCTATTAAAAGTAGAGTCTCCAAACCTCTTTCTCTTACTGCCTGCCCCCAGCTTCAGTTCCCTCTCTGCTGCTTAAAGTGTCCTGGTTGTTCTGTTACAGTGCTTTGTGTTCCCAGGTCCATTAGCTAGCCTAGGTCTTTCTCATCAGGGATGTGCCATTTAGTTGGCACTTCTAAAACTTTGAAATCTAGCTTTGTTAGATAGAAACAACCTCTGTCAAGGAATGCATTTTCCATTGTTTTTTTTGTTCTGATTTTAATTATGTTTTTATTTTACCTGAATTATTTATTGTGTCTATAGCAACTGCAGTGTTTGATTGTTTCATTTTATTTTGTTCTTTTCAGAAAATCCAAGCATGATGAAAAACACACAGAATCCAAACAGTAAGTACTTCAGTCACTCAACTGACAAAACTGAAGGTGTGCTTGTTTGAATGTATAGATCTTGACAACAAAAATCCAGTTCTGATCAAAAAGCAAATACTTTATGACTCTAGGATTTCTATAATCACTGTATTGAAATATGTCATTTTTTATTCAGTCCTGGATGTTTTGCCCCATATAAACTCCTTGTGAGTTATTCACACAGGATTAATCTTTGATGATGTTCAGAAGCAGGAAGCAACAATCCTCTCCCCATGACTAAGTGTGCATGTCACTTTGGGCTGAGTGTGAGATTATTGGTGTTTCATATGTGTGTGGCGGTGGCTCATTTGCGGCTTCTAAGATTATCATATGTAAAGTGAGGGATTGTCAGGAGAAGCCACAGAGATGTGACAACAGCCTCTCCGTCTCTCCAGTTTCTCTGTCTCTCTCTCTCTTACTTTTCGTTGAAATCTTTATGTCTGTTATTCCATTCGTCCTCTTTGAAATTTACTACTTTTGGATCCACCATTGCGGTTCTATTTCTGGTTGTCTGTCCCTTCTTGACACTGCTGTATTTCTCTTTTCTATTTTTTTTACTTATTTTTGCCACACTGTCATATTTTATGTTTTATTTACATTTTTTTATTTTTTCATGTAAATCAGAATATCTGATTTGATGCAGATTTTCCATCACTCAGACCATAAGAGGTGTGCAGATTATGCTTTAGTGTGAAAAACAATCAGCTCTGGTTAAATAACCAGAGTTCTGAGCCTTAACAGATGGGCCTCTGAAGCATGAAGTGGTTCACGACTCACCAAGACGGAAATGAGAGTGCGACCCTGTAGAGATGGGTATCAGTGCTCTGATACAGTGAAAGAAAAACTGAGTGAACTTTAACAAAAGACTCCTTAATAGCTCATCTAGATTAGTAAAGCCCATTTCCACCCACATCTCAGCCATACTGTAAAACCCACTCACATCTGGCTTTTGTCTTCAGCCAGAAAGGCTATAATCTGCATTCATTTGCTGATCAAATGACTCTGCAGTAGTCACAAGCAATGTACTTATTGACTCTGGGTCCCATAAGATGTGATAGACATGGGGCACCCAGGTGGACATGCAGATTTTTAATCACTGTTAGCTGCATTAAATAATGCAAAACTATTCTGAGCCTAACTAAAATGTAAAAGCAAAGTGTGTATCAAAATTGTGTTACAAATGGTATTTATACTTGGAATGTTTTAGTATACATAATACGGTGTAGTTGGAGTAACTATAGACTGTGATTAACAATAGGTAAATAGTTAAAATCTTGTGAAAATGCAGTTTTACTGTAGAAATTGTGATAGACTATTTTAGATTACCATATTTAATGCTTGATAAAACTGTTATAGTAAAATACAATCTTTGTTCATTCTATTAGTTTTAATTGCTGAATTCTGAATATATTTATCAAATTTAATGAAACATTGCTTCTCCACATCATTATCCAGTGGATTAACACTATAAAACACTCCCAACCAAATTATGACCCTTTCCTAAACCATGAAAAAAAATCCCTAACACTGTAATGAAACAAGAAAATAAAAGTTTACTCTAAATAAACCAAATGCCTAGTGAAATCAAATGTTCAACAAAAAATAAATAAATACATGAAACAAACAAGATAGTATAAAACAAAAGAAATATATTATTGTTTTATTGTATTATTCCAAACGGTCATTCATCTAGTGTCTCAGGACTTTGAGTCCTGAGACCTAACAACCTGTCATCTGTTCATAAGTGAATAACTCATAATGACCATGAAGCATCTATTATAATCACAGTTATTGCATCAGGGGTCCTTAGAAAACACTAGTGTTTGATCCCCTGCTGTGAAAACAGGTCATACATTATGCCTGCTGCCTTCATGAATCTCTATAAAATGCAGTCATTAGTTACTGGCATTTTGCATCCCTTATTGTCTAGTAACATGCTCGAAGTAGAAATTGTAACTTCTGTAACAATTTAGAAGCACTGGAGAAACTATAAAGCATCTGGATTGTGAGTATTATTTATTATTGTTGAAGTAACGAGCTGTTAATGGACTAGGAAATTCATTTTTTATATTATAATTACAACTATATAATCCCTAGTGCATGTGTGTGATGCCTGAGTTTGTCCCAGCCTACAGTGAGAACAGTTTCCCAAACAGATGGGAAGCAGAGCTGTCTCTAAGCTTATCTGTCTAGTCATACAGGGGTGTAATCTGATATAGGCTTTATACTATCCGTATTTTTTTACATCAGAAACATTACCTTGTCAGTTCTTTTATGGTTTCCCTAACTAACTTTTTTGTTTGAAGTTGGTATGCTGTTAGATTTGCCCATTTTCCTTCTTTGCACATCATATCTTAAGCATGCAAATCTGCAAATGCAAATAATGTGCTAAACACAGGAACAGGTGTGTCAGAATTAGGTCAGAATGGGCTTACACACATGCCTTGCATGCAGCTCATACTGGTATATAGCATGAACCCAAGAGGTTATCATACACGTGCCTGAGTTGAACAGCTGAATATCCAAATCTCTGTCTGATTGATGGTTAGAACCACCAACCATGGGACTGTCAAGGCCATGGTAGACAAGTACCTACACTTTCTATTGGGGTTATACTCATTCATCTTTGTCAGTTTTCCAGTCTCTGACACAGCTTGTCAAGCTGCACTGTATGGCAATGAACTGAATTTATCAGATGAGTGAAAGTGAGGACATGTTTTCTGTCAAAAAATACTGTTTCTATCAAAATGGCCAATGGGAGTGTCAGAGGTTTAAAGTTGTCATTTTTATGTGGGCAGTGTGTCCTGATGGCTGAGACAGATGTGTGATCATAAAGAAACTTGTTACTAATGGTGTCTCAGGTGATAAACTTTGCTTTTATTTGCTTTTATAAGCAACACCCTAAGAGTTAGTGGTATAATCAAATGATCTGCATTTTGAACAGTGAAAACCAAAATAGTTTTATATCCTCCTTTAGCATAGATCAAACGGAGGAAATCAGACTTAAAGAGTTACAAACATGCAATTAAAATTTTGTCTGGAGTCTTTTTGTTTAGCTAAAAGAAAGAAGAAAACAACAGAATTGCTTTGAAAAACATTAGGTCCAGTACATAAAGTTATCCCTCAATATCTTTCCACAGAATTCAGTCCTAGTTGTCAAAGAAAAATCAGTTTGGCACAAATGCACTGAGGTCTGAGCCAAGAACTTGAGGAAAACAGATGGCTTGGGGACTTGCGTCTATGACTGTGGATGAGAAGGGGACCTCAGATGATGATCTTATGCTTGAATGAACCCATTACCTAATGAGAGAAAATACTTATCATGAAGATCCAGTTGTTTGTGTCCAATGTTTTGTGACTTGAATAAAATGAGTGCACTCTAATGTGTACAAAACCAGATTATGTAGCTCCACTGACAATTAACATTTGTAATTCATGTTAGCACCTTCATTATTTTAAACTATCAAGTCAAACACGATCCAGCAGTTTGTGTCTTAACTCATTTAGCATTTTCTAATGGGCACATTGTTCAGATGTGTTGAGTTGCATTTATCTGACAGATCTAACTGATATCAGATCATATTGTAAAGTGTGGCCACACCCTAATGTGGTGACTGAATGTGCTTCAACCACAGCCTTGGAACAGTCTGGATAAACAGTTTCTTATGTCAACACTTACACACCTACAGCCAGTAACAACTTCCCTCCTACATTATCTCTGTTTCAGGAACAGAAAGACTACCATCAAGCTGATGTTTCCTAATCTCTCCCTTTAGAGCTTTATAATAAAAGTACAGGGATAAAATAAGAAAAAAATGCAATCACTTCATATTGTTCCATTTGATGTGAGTATAAAAATTTTAGTTAGATGCTAATGAGCAGCTACATTTCCTATGTATCACTACTTGTAATTCACATATATCTACACAGATATATTTTGCAAAAAATGTGTTACTCAAGGGCTCTATTGCTGTCATGGCGAACAGATGACATAAAGTTAATAAAATAATGCAATAAGAATTTATTTGTTCAATTTGTTCTTCAGATGATGTTGTGATAGGCATAAAATGAAATGAAAACATGTTTTATTAGGTTAACAAGCGTTAAAATGGTTTGCAGATAATACTTCCAAAATTATGATCAGAACTGTGGCTCAGAAATAAAGAGTAGTTTGCTGCTAATTGAAGAGTGGGTGGTTTGATCCTGACTTCCCCCATTATGTGCAAAAGCATCCTTTGGAAAGATATTGATCCCCAAGTTGTCCCAAAATTGTGTATTGGTGTTTATGTTTGTGTACATGTGTGTGTGTGTGTGAAAAGATGAATGTGACTTGTAGAGTAAAAGCACTTTGAGGGGTCAGAAAGACTAGAAAACCCGTTAACAAATGCACGAAAAAAAGACGTTTTTTTGTTGTTTATGTGTTTTTAATCAAGCAAACAATCAAAAAATGTAAATATTGTAATGATATAAAATTAGAGTCTTAAATTACAGTAACTGATCCAGACTTATGTTGTGCCTTACCCATTTACAAAAAACACTCATTTCTAACTTCCCATTATTCATATTTGACTATATATTCACTCTGCATTTGAAGTGCCTTTGACTCTACAATAATACGCTGATGAGCATATTGGGTTTAAGTGCCTTTCTTAGGGATATGCTGACACTTCAAATTACTGTGTATCAAACCACTTTTCCTCCAATTGGAAGACAACCATTTTACCACCTAAGCCACAGTCACTTAATTATTCTTCTGACTTTTTAACACCTTTATCTGATTGTGGTAGTCTAATCCTTGCACGGAGAAGCTTACTTCTCACCAATATTTCATACTCACAGTGCTTTCATAATTTCTACCATTGATTTCCAGTGGATCTCACATCCAAGAACTGGAAATGGGCAGTCAAGAACACACAAATCAGCACCCAAACTAAGCCTTGGTTGAATTGTGATTTACTGGAGATGAATAGCCTGTTATTTTAAAGAGCCCACTGAGAGTCACTGTCAATTGTTCCTGCTCCTAATGCTGCTTATTGCTCCTGCAACATAATATACCCATCTCCTGACTGTGGTTGTGATGGTGTTGTTGTTCTAGCAAACAGTTTGATAAATCACCCTTACTTTAGTGCTTTAAAAAATATCTTGACACCCATAGATTGATTTTTTTTGTTTAACACATGTAACTTTATACACTCAACAAAACTGAGTAATATTGATAACATATGTACCATATGTCACATCAAAATTTAAAAAAATCCAAAAGAAAGTCCCCATAAATGTCAAAACTTCATAAAATAGTAATGATTACCTTGGTGCTGTTCTGGAACATATTATCAGATTTGGTGACATATATTTATACTTTCAACTTGGCCTCAGTTAAACCTGCTGTGGTCACATTAACTACACGGACACAGAATTGCCTGTTCAATGAAGCAAGTAGAGCAGCTGCTCCGCCACTTTCTAAAGTGGGGACTTTTTGCTCCTTCATGTTGTTTGACTTAAAGAACATGTAAACACTCCCAGCAATAAGACAAATGCATGTGTTGTTTATTGATTCTAATTTAACTTCAGCAGTTACAAACAAACAAACAAAATACATTCTACACCACCCCCTCTTTAGTGTTGAGTTGGATCAGTCCAACTCAGCTAAATACCAATGGCCATTGGCTCAGTAGTCAGACAGCATTTAGCTGAGGAGATGAGAAAGAAAGCTGAATTTTTTATTTTTTTTAGTATTAAAACTGTACTGTATCCTATTCTGACTATAAATCAACGTAATGTAAAAACCTTGAGTGATATTTTGCTATTTAGGAGTGCAAGACATCAAATTGGTAAAAATAAATAAGTAAATAAAAATGAAATGGGAACTAGTCCCTTTCATGGTGGTCCCATGGGATCTCCAGTGTCTCCGATTGTGGCTAACCTCTACATGGAGGAAGTGGAACAGGGAGCCCTGAACCACTTTGAGGGAACAACACTGAGCCTCAAGGATAAGACCAAAATGTTCATATTTTGGACCAAGAAGACAGATGGATCAAATGTGAGCTGTTCTGGATTAAACAAACATTTATGGAACTAAATGGACTAAATATAGCCAAACAATGGAAAAAATTGTAAATGTCTAAAACGATTTCATGTAATGATTAAGCTATGGTTAGTTTAAAAAGAAAGAAAAATTAAGAGTCACAGGCTTTCAAACTCAGGTCTCTCATGTGAAAGCACACTGCAGATTCCATTACACCAATGTGTCACTATGTCCCCAATTTTGCTTCCCCATTTTATGACATAATCAGGCACCCATGCATGTACAATATGATAGGTTAATTCAATCTGACAGACTAAAATAATAAATTTAAAAGGATAACCAATCTGTCTAAGCTCATAATTTTCAAAAAATCCCCCCCCCCACACACACACATATATATATATCTTTAAAGACAGCTGTGTTTGGTCTCCTTTAAAAGTTTGTGTTTGTTCTCAAAATGAGCAGTGTAGATTTGTGTCTTCGATAGGAGGATTGGTGCAGCGTCTGCAGTGATGCAGGCGTTGTGCTGATCTGTCATGGTGAAAAGTGAGCTGAGCCAATAGGTGAAGCTCTCGATTTACCGGTCAATCTACGTTCCTACCCTCTTCTGTGGTCACAAGCTTCGCAGGGTGTCTGGGCTCTGCCTTAGAGATAGGGTGAGAAGCTCGGTCATCCGGGAGGGACTCAGAGTAGAACCGCTGCTTCTCCACATCAAGAGGAGCCAGTTGAGGTGGCTCAGGTATCTGCTTAGGAGGCCCCATGGACGCCTCCCTGGTGAGGTGTTCCGGGCACGTCCTAATGGGAGGAGGCCTAGAGGAAGACCCAGGACACAATGGAGGGACTATGTTTCTCAGTTGGCCTGAGAATGCCTTAGGATTCCCCCAGAAGAGCTGACCCAAGTGGCTGGGGAGAGGGAAATCTGGGCCTTTCTGCTTAGGTTGCTACCCCCGGGACCCGACCCCGGATAAGCAGAAGAAAATTAATGGATGGATGGATGGATGGATGGATGGATGGATGGATGGATGGATGGATGGATGGATGGATGGATGGATGGATGGATGGATGGAGCAACAATTTCAACAATCCAAATCCACTTTTGTTATTTGTTGTGACACGTGTTTTTTGGTTGAGATTTTTCTTTTGGTTTTTAGCTGATTTTATTAAGTGATTGCTGTTTGAATAAGATTGGAAGCAGAGTTCTAGTCTTTTAAAAAATGTTTTTAAATTGCCTACAACCTCATGACTATATTCACTTCCATCAGTTTTTTAATTTTTCAAAATAAAACGAATCCTACTTGGTTTATTTTGAAAAAGTAACAAACAGTAAATGTTAGGTTATTTCACACTAAGTCACTTTTATTGCATCTTGTTTAATTGACATTTTCTGTGCTCGTTACAGACAGAGCCTCCCCCATGGACGTGTTTGGACTGATGTGGATTGCACTTGTCACAGTTACAGTGGAACTGACGTGAAACCTGAAATTCAAGACACTCACAAATATAAACACATTTATGCCCCAACAGTACAAAACATCTGCGTATGCACACAAACATACACACATATAGTACAAAAACTTTCCACAATCCTGAAAGCCTTCTCCAGTCATCAACAGATCCTCCATATGTCACTCAAACAGAAAACGGTGACACCACATGATGGTACTTCACTGTTATGTTTTTTTTTTTGTTTGTTTGTTTTTTATTTTGTTTGTTTGGTTGTTTTTTTAACAAAATATAATCAAGATAATATAAAAAGAACAATGTGATGAACATGACTGTAACCTTCCCCTATATAGTCTTGCCCTATGACCTTTTTTTTGTCCCACATCTGCCTGTTGATAAATAAAATCAGTTGTTTTGAAACAGAAAAGAGGAAAAAAAAAAACATTTAGACTTTTTTTTAATGAGTCATAATGTTATTGATGTTTAGTGAAATGTGAAATATGGAACTGGCTTTGACTGCACCACTTTATCAACCACTCCCATCTGTTCCATGTCCTGGGATGGACCGGATTAGCAACAAGCTGATAAACCATTGGAGGACAAATCTATAGATGCTCCAAGGGAACCTTTTTTAACTATATATATATATAATATTATAATTTTCTTTCTGATGGCTCGGAATGTACAAGAAGATTTAAATGCATTGAGAAACCTGGAGAAATCTCATTTTTGAGTGTATTTTGTGTACAACAATGTAAATATTGAAAAATAATTAAAAAGGATATATGGGTTATAGTGAGGGATGGTTGCTGAAATCATTGGAGTTTATGCTTCTCCACCTTTGTACGTCATGCAACTCTGTTTTCAGAGATCTAGTGAAAAGAAACAGCTTTTCTGTTTATTGCTTAAGTTATTATTCTTTTTTTTTCTACATGGCAATTTTCCAAGGACAGAGTAAAAAAAAAAAGAAACTAACATGTGTCTGCTGTTTTGGGGTTGTGGTGCATGTGACGTTTAAAGATTCTTTCTCCCTTTCATGTGTTGCAACTGACAGCACTGCAACTCTATGTCACTGGCCTGTATCCAGCTATTTATCTGTGACCTACATTGTGTACAATGCATAACTCTCTTCCTCAGACATTAACAGTACTAGTAGGATCATTTTAGCAACCATTCCAGTGGGGAAATCACCTGAGGTAGCTTGTGTAAACAGGGTTGTTGCATTTGTTTCATTTCACCTGTATTAAAATGGACAGATGATAAAACTTACAAGCCTTGAGTTTACTTGTAGTGGTGTTGAGCAGTGTTTGACATACTCATAAGTCTTGTGATATGTAGCCCTGGGTATGCATAATAAGTAATATATTACACACACATTCAAGGTTACCAAAATTGTCCATGGTCTTGATTTTGAATAATCCTTACAAATCAGGGAAAATTATGAAAGCAGTTGATCAATGACTTGTTGACGTTCAAATTAGGCATTTTTTCACATAATTTTAAAACTGACCTCAATTTTCCAATCTCACATTGTTGTTCTTTGTTTGCAGTGTATACACTTTCAGTGAAGAGTTGCTTAAGTTGTAATAATCCTGCTTTTTTAATGTCATATGGATTGCAATTGTAACTATCCTGAGGATATACTGTATAGAAATTAAAGTTTTAGCCATGTGAGAGACACTAGGGAAGCTTTTTAAATACAGCTGAATGAAAAAGATGAAGACATCTATTTGTGATACCATCTCTTCTTGTCAAACTAAAATCTTTAGAAGATGAGCACAAACACAGTTAATAGGCATGCACATGAACTTTGATGTAGAATTATTTGTTTTGTTTTGTTTCAGAAAGGTTAAGAAAAGGCACATATACTTTTTCATCCATTGTAAACCATTATACCCCAGTTATTGTCATTTTATTCATTGTGCAATTTTCTGCTATTTCCTTAACATTTTATCTTACTCCTCATACAAGGGTGGAACATCAGCTCAACCTTTCAAAGCATTAGAATATGCAAAATTCCATTACATGACTTGATCATCTTACCAAGAGAAGTGCATCCTAGCTTTGAGTGAGTGGATATGAGAGCTGTATTACAATTGTCTACAAGTTTATACTATGTTAGTCTTTGTGTATCTCAACAAGAAAAAAGGTAGATTCAACAGGCAATAAAATAACACTTTTAAACATGTAGTTTTATTATATTTTCTCTCAACCCAAAACAAACACTATTTGTCTGGTCACATATCTTCAGTTTTACCCCTCAAAGATTGATTGCATTTTGAATTAGTCTTAACTTGTTGCTGTTCAATCAGTTACTATTTTGTTTTTTAAAACAACAAACAAACATAAAAAACGATTTCTCCATTATGGTGTCACATTTAGCTTTAATTATTATGTTCAGCTAGGCACAGCTTACTTGTCTAGTCTGCTTACTAATCTATGTAGTTACTGCAGGAAAACCTGTCATTAAAAATGTAACTGAGGCCTTCTTAAATATCATAAATTGAGCAAGTAAAAAGAGGTAAAAAGTCTCTACATGTGCATAGCTGACAGTCATTGTTTTGAAACAATAATGAACATAAGAAGCTATCTTCATGATCTAAATATTAATTATTCAGAAGTCCGTCTTCCTTGCAGAATCTGGTTTCGTTTTTGTTGTCACAAGACAAATGTGTCACATGATCAAAAACCACCCACATCAGACCGGACACCTGACACACCCTTTGAACAAGTCTCCACCTCATACATCTTTATCCTGCTCTGCAGAGTGCTGTTAAAATAAACACGGTTTTGTTTGTGACTGTAGCCCTGCTCTTGTATGTTATCAGCTTCACAGATGACAGCTTGACAGCGGCGACAGTGGCGAGTGACAGGTTTCCAGTACAAGAGAAATACACGTTTGCATGTAGTGGAAATGAATGACACTGTCAGCTTTCCAGTTAAAAACTTTTTCCATTGTGTTGCCATTCTGATGGTCATCTGACAGTTTTTTGTTTTTTTTTATTTTGCATTACTTTGCCAGTGCCACTTATCTTTCTGGCAGCAACTTTAGGCTTCCTTTTAGAGAGTATATTCAGCATTTTTATTTTCCCTGACAAAGACCTTTGATATGTGTCGTGACTATGTAAATAGATGTATCCTGGTTAATAAGTATTTGATAAATGTCACCTGTGCTTACACTCCACCCCTTATTCAAACTACACTTCTGCAGCTCTGAATGTCCGTGAGATCATGTTAGGGAAGTGTTACCTATAATTATGTTTGTTATTTTTCCAACACTCACATTAAAACAAAATATAAACTTAGCCACCTCCTTTTTATGCAGAAGGTGCTGCACCAGCATAAATAAAAATAACTTAGACTTTGTCAAAGAAATGATTGGTCTGAGTGAGTGGATGGTACTTGTACAGTCAAGGGAAAAAGGAGGGTGAGTCAGTAAAGCCAATATTGATCTATTGGTATTTACACTGCCTGCATATGGTAACTGGGGCAGCATCTGACTTGCCACAGGTGATGCATGAAAAAGTGCTCCGCCTCTGCAGAGCAAAGATGCAAATAGCAATGCTAGGGCTATCATTTTACACTTGATCCTTTGAGCAAAGAGGTGTAGTCATCAGATCAGAGCAGCTCTCTTACAATGAAAACCAGACAGGTTCGGTCAGCTGAGGTGCACTGACAATATCATTTAAAAGGATCAGTCAACTAGCCTTTGCTGCCATTTCTTTTTCAGCTATGCCTATTGCAGAACTTTTGGGAGTCCAGTTTGACATGCAGCTGCTGTTGAAACTAAGCGTTTCTGTGGCTGCTGTGCTGCTGATTTCTTGGGTCTACAGATTCTACAGCTCCAGGAATGTGAGTGAAACACAACCCTGTGGCAAAGACAGCAAAGAAATACAACATGCTGCTTGCCAGAACTGTAAGAAGAAACTACAGCATCAAAGATTACAAGAACAAGACGAGGATAATGAGGACAACCAAGACTCAACCACAGATGACTTGGCATCTGATAGCAACAATGAAATAATTGAAGAAGCTCTTCAAAGCCAAGCTAAAAGCAGTGAGAAGACTTGTGGAACGTCCAGTAGTGATCAAGATAAATACATGAGAGAGAAAATCCTACTTCATCAGAATCAGCCAGTGGATTCTACCTGTAATATTTCACTTAGATCTGGTTTGAGCCTTCATGATCCAAGAGAAAATAAGATGGCCTCTCCAAAAGGACGCCGTTCCCCGTGCTTTTTGAAGAAGCTGGAGGGTGGTGTTGGTGTGGGCAGGGAGTTAAGACAGGACTTGGAGCACCAGGGGGTCTACTCTAGCTTCCTCTCAAAGGCAGAAATAAAAGTGGAAGATGCTGAACTGGTGCTGGAAGGATCAGAAGACCAGATTGTGCATGGAAAGATTTATGATTACTATGTTGAGTCTTCTTCTCATTCAATTACAGATTCAAAGACTTTGATGGGTCAATATGAGAGGGACATTGAATCAAAGCAGGAGTTTGGAAACCATAACAGCAGCCCCACTGAATCTCCTTCCTCTGTAAGCCCAATCGTTATGCGGGATCTGGTTTTTCAACAAAGCGCAATTGAGGATGCTTTCTTGGAAGAAAGCCTCAGGCTGAGACACCCTGCAAGGCCTGCCCTCCTACGCAAGGAAAGCTATCTTTCTGCAGCAGAAGAGTCTGAGCTCTCTATCCCATCTCAAATTTCAAGAACCTCATCTCCAATGACTCACTCTGTAGCATCAATGAGTGACATGACTATCTATCCACAAACCTCTACAGATGGCAAAGAGCATAAAATGAAGGAGGAGACGAAGCTAGAGACCATAGCAGGGGCTCAGTTTTTACACCTTCCAGGAGAAATTTTCCTTGGTACAGATGTTGAAATTTTGAAAAGTAAACTTGATTTAGGTAACTGTTTAGAGATACTTTATCAAGCCAAGCAAAATAGCCAGATGTCTGTACAGCAAGCAGCCCTAGGGGTCATGTCAGACAACTACCTGCAAGTGCTCCGGGACCCCAACCTTTATGGAAGGCTAATGGCTAATGAGCGAGAACAAATTCGAAAGCAAAGAATGAGAGGAAGACAATTTGTCATAGTTGCAGATATGGACCCTCAAGACTGGTTGAGAAACACAGAGGGGCAGAGAGCAAATGCAGAACAGAGGAACACGTCCAGTGCAATGTACTATTATGATGACTACAAAGACTCCTGGCATACTCTCTGCCTGATCCCACAGGAAGTCATCTCTAAAGCCTGTGCCATGTGTACAATGGATAACTACTTATTTGTGGCAGTAGGCTGCCAAGGCAAAGACAGAAAAATGACACCCTCAAAGAGGGTGTTTTGCTACAATCCTTTGACATCCATTTGGAAAGAGATCAGTCCCATGAATGAAGCCAGGCCTCGCTGCAAACTGGCAGCACTGGATGGATACATCTATGCTATTGGAGGGGAGTGCCTTTCTTCAGTGGAGCGCTACGACCCACGACTGGACAGATGGACATTTGTGGCTCCACTGCCTAATGATACATTTGCTGTTGCACATCATGTCACAGTGTGCAGTGGAGAACTTTTTGTTTCTGGAGGTACTCTTAGATATATGCTACTGCGCTACAACCCCAAAACTAACACCTGGAGGCCAAGTCTGATGGTAGGCAGCAATGACCGAACCACAGATATGGTTGCTGTGAGAAGATTTCTCTATCGGTTTGATGTTAACCCTCTGCTGGGTGTCAGTGTATATCGCTACCATACAGTCGCACGACTATGGTATGAGTGCAGCTCCAAACAAATTCTCCACTGCCCTGCCTTCCAGTGTGTCCCGATGGATGACTTGATTTACTGCATCAGCCGGAACTTCACCATGAGGTTTGAGGCCGATGAGATCTCACCTGTTTTTGCAGATGAGAATTTGAGTGCCCTCTCTGCAGCCAAGGGCGTACTTTTTCCTTTTGTCCTTTCTCTATCTGATAAAAATCCTCGACAGACAAGTGTGTAAAAAAGGGGGAAAAAATCAGCTTTTACTCAATGATAAGACTGGGTAGTTACTGAATATTCCTATAAGGACATAATTTACTTCCACTTTATAACAGATTATGTTACCATTTTGACTTTTTTTTTCTTTTTGCTTAGCCCAGTCTAATGTCAAATGTTATTGCAAACCTTTAGTCATTGCACTGTCTATTTGAGATGTTAATAGCATACCTTCTCCACAAAGCCATAACACACTAGTTTTATAAACAATGCTATTTTAGTAGATTGGGTATTACACAAAGAGTTGTGTGTTTTATATGTGACATCCTTGGCAGTAGATATAAAGTATTAGACTGTTAATAGTAGTCATAATTCTGTTTCTTTGGCTTTATGCAGGAATTGCTGCCATGCTAATTCTTTGCTGCTTTGATTTGCCGCTCCTTACTTCTATTGTGGTAGTTTATGTCTTCACAGATGTCTAACCTCTTCACTGCGAAAGATAATTCATAAATAATCTCAGAGTAAATGAGTTCTTTCAGATCTTATATTTTAGTGCTTGAGCAATATAGTAATAATCTATCATTGCACTCTTTTGTGTAGGGCACGAATATATCTTACACAGCAGCTTAGTTAGAATGCCATTATCTAAACTTGCTCTTTAAACAATGACAGGGTGTAAATGAGAATGCCATACAATATAAATTGTTAGGTTCTCAAAGCATTTGTTACTAAGTTTGAAACTTTTAAAGCTAATGATTTGCTGTTATTTTTCTCATTTTAGTCATCCTTTAATAGTCAATAGAAAAAATGCAAATGCTTTAATCATGACTGAGTTGATTGTTCATTGCATCAAACAAATATGTGTACTTTGTAGTCTTCTGTTTTGTAAACATTAAAGAAAAATTCAGTTGTATCATTTATTTTTTTATCAACACACAATTACAGATGAATGTTTTTTTAAGTATATATATATATATGTGTGTGTGTGTGTGGCTTACAACAAGTAACAGAAAAAAGAGAATGACTGAATACTTTAAATGATTAAATGATACAACATGTAAAAAATACCTTTATCAAATTACTTGTTTGTTTTTTTCTAATCAAGTGTCTAACCATACATAGTAAAGCTGACAACCTAAAGACAATGATATGCTGCTATAGCACCATCATGTGGTCTAGAAGGCAAACACAACTGTGCTTTGGGGAAAATGTTCTAAAGGTTTACTGTAGCACATACAGGTAAGTGTCTGGTGACACAAGCAACAGCACAGTGGAGGGACTAATCGGCTAACAGAGGGTGAAACAGAACAGCACAGGAAGGCAGCAGGGATGTGGAAAAAGGCAAGGCAGACACAGATGGTTGACCATCAAACATAAGAATCTTTGATTCCTTCTAATTAAACCCTTTGATTCCTTGTAATTAAACACCTAATAGAATGAGTGTTAAACATGTCTCCTGAGAGGCTCCTTTTGTTTACGTTTGGGCTTCATTTTGTCTAAATACCCAGATCAGATCTACCATTAAAAATGTTTATTTTTAATTATTATTTCCTTTATGTATTTCTTTTTAAATAAAATCTACAGCTTTCTCTTTTTACTTTTTTAAATACTTTGTTCATTTTTAATCATTTTGACATGGTCTGTTTAGTTAATACTTTTCATTCTCCTAACTAATATTAAAATGAACCAAGAAAAGCAGCACCACTTTGATTAAGTGTTCTAAATTACAAATTGCATGTAAAATAAATTAATGGTCACAGGTTTGTTTTTAAGCCTGTTTTGTTATTATATCTTGACTGAAACAATGATCAGGGACTTTTAGGAGAAAGCACTGTCTCAGGTCCAGATCCTTGTTGATGTGATTAGTTGCGTAAAGACAGCTGGAGAGAGTCCGTGATGTTCTGGCAAACCGATTCTTGCAGAAGGCTTCAAGTGGATGCCTTTGATATGTTGACTGATACACAGTCAGTGTTGGAAGTTGTGATTGCAGCTTTTCATAACTGTGGTTTGTATACTTCAGTGTGCTTGAGTTGGTTGAAAGGGCTGTAAAGATAAAAAAAAAGTCAACTGTCATCTAAAGGCAGTAATTACACTGCTGAATGAATTGGAACAATAAAAGTTGTAGTGAGTTCTTGATTTCAGTTGTTCATTAGCACAATGTGTGTTGTCCTTTTAATTTTTCAGACATTTAAGCAGATTTGCACTTTATTGGAAATGAATACTCAGCATTATGCTTCCCTATGTTATATAGTGCCTGTATCATTTGTACTATTTTCAGTGATCTTACCTAAATTTGGGCAGTTAGACTTCTCAGGCTCACACGTAGAGTTGTTTGAATCCAAGGATCTCACAGGTGGCAAATTATTTTTAAGTTTTTCTGCATAACTTTGCTTATACTCTGTTGCCAAATAATGAGAGGGTAGTGGACAATGATGACCAAACAGCATCTTGTATGGAAGTCCCTGGATAACAATATAAAGACATTTTAATACAGCCTGTATGCAAATGGCTTCACTGGATTAAGATATAAAGGGCAAGACCTATTCTTTTTCAATACTCTTCAAGGGGCTCACTGTGTGTCACAAGCAAATTGCTCTAACTAGCCTTTAAGTGCCTTTTAGGACTGATGATTTTACAGATTTTTCATGACTGCTGAGTCTTACCAGAAACTTGCTTTCATAAGGAGTTTTATCACAGCCCTTTATCTCAGCCATCAATATTATGCAGAAGTGTCCACAATTTAGAGAGGAAAACCCTGACTCGCAGGGTTGTGACAGGCATTCAATTGGTGTTAATGCTCTGAATGAGCAGTTAAAGGCTGACCTCAGCTCTCAGCAGGGCAGATCTTCTCTCCAAGATGTCTGGCTTAAAGTCCCAGTGGGGCCGGTAGTCTACATGACTGGTGCTGCTGGCTATCTTTGGCTCCCGAGTGAACTATGTCAGAAGAAATAAACAGACAATGCAAAGAGGACTGAGGAAAGGGGTATATAGAGGTTTGAGCAATGAGCCCAGCTCAAAGATCAACAAAGCTCACATTAAACTATTGATCCACACTATTGTGTAGTATTCCTTAAGTCGTTTCTCCTCCTAAATCCTGAACTAGCAGCCTGAGGCAGAAACTCTAATCAGTGCAATTATTAGTCTCTGGCTCTACCCTGTCCCATCAGGAGACTGCCTAATAACTTTGCTAAAGATCTGACTACCAAATGAGGTCCTGAAAAAAACAGATGCTTATATGTAATGTTTCAAATTCAGCATTAACAAATATAGTCTCTATTCCCACACTGAATGAAACTTGACATTTGCATCAAGAATGCTATAATACATTTCTATAGTACATAACAGTACAATGGTCAATAAGTAACCACAGGCCTACTTGAAGTCTATCTTCGGCCCAGTTGCCCAACAACACTTTGTTTCCATATTGCTGCTCGATCCTCCATCCAGTTTGGTTCCATTTATCCTGATGAATAATGTTTTGGTTCATTTTTCACCTGATGTCAAATACACTCAGTGAAGAAAATCTGAAACCTCTTCTGTGCAAGGACAAGTAATCAAAAAGATACTACGGTGAAGGATTCACCTGATCGTGTGGTGGTGGCGGTGGTGGGGGTATAGCTTTGTTGCCATGGATACAGCAAACACTGAAGGAAAGGCAAGCCGAGTATCCTGCAAGCAAATGGGAGCTGTCTTACATCTTAAAAAAATGACTCACTTTTCAACTAGGGTTTGACATTTACCTTTTAGTCATACTTCTTTGGTTGTACAATTGTTGAAGTTGTGCTAAAATAGAATTAGAATCCAGACTTTGTATCTTCAGTCTGTTTGTTGGAATCGAACAGGTGTTGTTAATTATTTTATGGGCAAGATTTGGTCTTGAGTGTCTTTAGTAAACAATGCATTAGTGTCAAGATTAATTTAAAAAAATAAACAATAATGGACAGTAAAAAAATGCTGATTTTGTGCAGCAAGTTAAGATTTTCAGTGTTTTTACAAACTCAATTGTATGGTATCAACCTGCACTGCAGAACAGGTAAGACAGTCCATGTTAAAAGAAAAAAAGTTAAAAGAAAATTGAAAACACCTAGCACTTTTCCAAGTGATCTCTTTCTGAAATTCAGCAATGTTGTTTTTTTTTTTTTAGAAATCCAATCATTCCTCACAACAACATATTCACAGGTGAGGAACATAAAAAGGAGTGGGTTAGTACTGATAGCATCATCTGCCACTAGATGTGTGACCTCATGTTTCAAAACAGCTTTGATTGTGTGATACACCTCTTTATCATATTCCAAGGTTGAATGTTCACTGAAACCATGTGTGAGTCATTCAGGGGCTAAGTTGGAAGGGGAGAACCACTTTTCATTGCATGGCCTAAGCTCAGTGGGGGCATGGTTCCCTTTGAGCACTTCTTGGCACACAGACGAGTCTCTAGCGAGGTGCTGTAGAAAATAGAATGCCGTCCAGCCATGAAACAATATGGGCACAGCATGATTTTGTTGGTATGAGGGCAGGTTGAAATCTGCCATCTGCAGAGTTGGGTAGATTAGGACCTAAGCACAGGGGAATGGCAGATGTCTGCCTTCTCGCCTTGCCAGCCTTTGGCACAGAACTGCTGCCAGGTTACCCCCTGCGCTGCCTTTTCCAACTACCACTTTGTGAGGGTTCACTCTAAACTGTCTCAACCACAGGCAGGAAGTGACACATTGGAGAGTCAGCCATCCAGCTGTGCAGGGTACCTGTGATAAGGAGCTAATTGGTACCTAAGAGGTGTAAAGGAAATAAGGAAGGACAATATGTTAAACTGTAGCTATTTTGGGTTGATAGCACAGATGCATTTGGGAAAGACTGACTCATTTGCCACCTTTTAAAAGGACTCTAAACCACGTCTCCAGCTGTCAAAAACAGTGGTGAGTTTATAGACTTACAATAGAAAACCAGAAAACTTCACTCACAGACTATGATATACTTGTTTTAGTGAATCAGGAAATAAGCCAAAAAGCATATAAACAAAAGCTGATCTGGTGACCGATGCCCTAATGATGTACAATTTGACCCTGGAAGAAAAATAAAAAACAGATTTACAATAAGAAGCAAAACAAAAGGCAAAATAAATGTTTTGACAGGTACAGTGAAAGTGAAGGTTATTCTTTTTGAGAGACCATATTTACTGCGACGACATCAAAGAACAGAGCCACAAAACTTTGTGTGTCTCAGAACCTTTGGAAGAAATGATTTCTTATCTAAAATGTCTCTCATCTTTGTTTTATCAGCTGTTGAAGGACAAAGGAAGGACAGCAAAAACAATGCCTAATATAGCTGAGCAGATTGTTTTTGTCTCTACAAAAGGCATTACTGTTTTCTGATATACATACAAATATCATACCCTAATCTGAAACATGATAACATAAGAACTGACAATTACACACATAGTGATACTCACCTCACTTGCCATGCTGACAAACAAGCCGTGTAGCTTTCCACTATTCGCAGCCCCACAAGGAATGTCTGAATTCATCAGCTCAGAGAACACAAGTCCAATTACTGGAAGGAAGAAGGCTGCAACAAGCGCAGCAAAGCCAATTATTAAAATTGTTGAGCCAATGTCCATGGTGTAGCTGGTCTGCTATGCTGAAGGTAAGTCATTAGGAAAAATGTTTTATCTACCTGCTTTCACCTCCCACATCTGCATGCAGTGCATTCTGACCTTGGTTTCACATGATATCTTTAGCTGTCTGTTATGAGGAAAAATAATTACATTCCTCAACATTTATGATTTCTATGTAGTGAAACGAACACATTTCTCCCCAAAACTGCAGAATTAAATATTGGAAAAAATGCTTTTATGTACCAAAATCACTTTTAAACTATTTATACATTTTCATATATTACATTATGCTGCCTTTCAGTTTTAACAATTTCACAGATATTCAGAAAGTTGTGTTGTTTTTCATCTTCTTGGTACCAAAGAGCAGTCTGGTGTTAAAACTTGCTTTTCGGATGCAAAGTGGCTTTTTACATTTTTGAATGTGCAATTGAAAAAAAAATATATATATACAAAAATTCTCCCTGTGAAGGTTAATAGAAAACACCCAGACCATCTGAACTTTCACTGCTAATCTGTAGATGGCAGTGATAGCATGAGAATAAATGAGCTGCACTTTCTGAGATATACTCTGTATCAATTTATACATTCTGCAAGAAGGCCAAATCCACTTATCATACTATATACAGCATTGTACTTTTTAAATCCACTCACTTATATTTAAAATTTAAAAAAGCTGACAATATGTTATAAATGCTACACATTTTGACAAATCCCAGAAATTTCCAATATAAAGCTCGCATCTGGATTTGTAATGTCTTAGAGTTGTTTCTTTTTTTTTTTTTTTCAGCCCTTGAGAGCCCCTCTGTCTTCCCTAAGTAGCTGAGCACAGCACAAAGCAACCATTGTGATCCTGCTCTTTAAACCCGTCCCAGTTGTTGGAAAAAAAAGCATTCAGCAACTCCCAGTAAAGATCACAGTGCCAGGGCCAAACATCACAAACTGGAATTTTGTCTGAAGCACAGTTATTCATATAGATTTTTTTTAGGAAATACGCATGTGGTTTCGTGTTTGTCATCCCGCCAGGATTCTGGGAGTGAGTTGACCTAAATACCAAATTGCACTCGCACACTCAGAAAAACACAACCTGTTTCAAAAATACTGTAACCGTAACAAGTTTGGTTCCAAAAGCTTGAATAATGGACCTTCACACCTAAAGACCACCGAGGCAAGTTTTTGAAAAACATTTTTTTTAAATGTTCACTGTGTGTTTCTGTTCCCCACAGGACATGACCTTTTTACAGTAAAACAGACCTTCACTAAGTGTTTATGTTTTCTAAGCCTAGAAATGTATTTGTAACTACACTGAAGATTGAGATGGCATCTATCTATCTATCTGTCTGTCTGTCTGTCTGTCTGTCTGTCTGTCTGTCTGTCTGTCTGTCTGTCTGTCTGTCTGACTGTCTGTAAAAAAATAGGCAGACTCAAAAAGTTTTTGCACTACTGGTTTTATTGGCAAACTTTCTCCAAATTTCCAACTGTGAAAACAAGTATTGGCAAAAATAAAGAAAAAACACTTTAGGTTAACACAAAATAACATGCACAGCTTGTTGATGCGCTCATTTTACCAAAGAAAAATACAAAGTAAATAAACAAACATCTCATTGACTACATGCTGCAACAGAGGGAATAATCTTCAGTGTAAAATAAAGCTACTGTAACTTTTGAAATCAATATCTCAACCTAAAACAACTTTGCAGCAAGTATATTTTTCAGTGCATAACATGATCACTTACTGCTTGTGTTTTAATTAGCTTACTATCACAGCAAAAACAGGAGTTGGCTCAACTGTTGCTTGCCTTCAGAGTAAGTGTTAATACTTTTCATTTACTTTAATTTTACTTTTCGTTTCATACAAAAACAATTCAACACATTTAGGAAATCAGTTTCAAAGCAAGTAAACAGATAAGCAAGTTATTCAGTTTCTATCTATCTATCTATCTATCTATCTATCTATCTATCTATCTATCTATCTATCTATCTATCTATCTATCTATCTATCTATCTATCTATTGCTTTGACAATGTCAGATTTATCAGATGTGTTAATTCAGTGATTAGATGATTAAGCTTTCGTTTGCTTATTTGTTTTACCTAATTAATTAGGGGGTTAAGGCTTTATGTTTAAGCCATTTTCAAAGCCAATGCATACAGCTCCATCTGGCATGTTTGTACCTTAATATTCCTGTGTTTACTTTGCATTGACTTACAGCTGCCATGAAACCTGCTATTGCAACACCACTGGTATTCTGCACCGTATGTAATGAGGTTAAGTTCAGGTCAATGGGATTATGAAGTTAAACTTTTCCAAACAAGATTGAGCACCCACCTGGGACGCTGTGGGGTTACCGCTGGAGGGGGGAGCTGGACCGCAGATTGGGAAGCACCGCCACTGGAAACACGCGTGAAGGGGGGCGGGGAGGAGGCGAGCCAGCAACCAGTCAGGGCAGACGGGCACTGGAGCAAAATATTCATCTCCACTTAACATGTCAATCAGGATTAATGCTTTTACAAACCTCCCCTCAAGGTTTACCCAGGTTCTTTCACCAGTGGAGGAGAGAGGGGGTAATATATAAGGCAGGACAGGACAGGAACTCAACACCAAAACCCAGAGCGACGCATGAATTTGTGTTTCACGTTTCTCCACCAAAATGACTGATTACTGACACATTTCGAGAGTCTGATGCGCTTTGAAGATGTCACAACTCTCAAAAGTAACGCAGTTGTATTTTTAAATCGGGGTTTGTTTGTTTTTTGTTCCCCTTCGGAAGTGGATTGCTCATGAAAAACTTTCCGAGGCTATAGATGATATTGTTCAGAGAGCGGATAAAGTCAGAAGTCTCGGTGTCTGTCTTCTGCTCCCTGTTTTGAAGGAGCGCGTCAACGTGCGGCATAAAAGCAAAGCCTGTCTGCTGTCCGCGTGCACTTCCCGAGATGGAGCTGAGGAGCGCGTGTCGCATGTTTCTCTTCCCGATCCAAATGCTCTATCATGTAGTCAGGGCGAGTTTGCTGGCGCTGTTGCCAAGCAGAAAGAAGGACTTGACCAAGGAGGTGGTACTGATCACAGGCGGAGGTCGAGGCATCGGCCGTCACCTGGGGAAGGAGTTCGCCAAGCAGGGGGCCAGAAAGGTAGGCAACTTGTTGCTCCCATTCATCCTTTCAGTGCTTTCTTTTTAAAGCAATACACAGCCTAATTATGTATATTTTAATAGTGCATGTTTTTTGTTCGTTTAGGTGCATGTGGCTTCAGTTTGCGTCAGAACAGCATCAGTAAAAGGAGCAGGCAGCACAAATGAGTGATAAATAACACTATAGAGTGCTCTATATGTGTCCACTCTGAGTGTCAAAAGAACACTTTCAGACAGTTATTTTGTAACAAAAAAGAAAAAAAAACAGTCTGGCAAATCTGTGAAGTAGATGGCTGGTTAGCTTATCAAATCTGCATGGATGAATGTACCAGTGTAAAAACAAATCAGTACGATTTAGAGTTACGTTATTACATCAAAACTAACTTTTCAAGTGTAAAGTGTTAAAAAAGGACACTTTGACAGTGATAATTTAACACCTATAAAAGTGGACACAGACACTCTAGTGTTATTTTACTACTGGTGGTTTTGCTGTACTCACATCCTTCTTCTCTCCAAGCCTGGTCACTCATGTCTACCCTGCCCCAAGTGCATTATTGTTTCACTGTTCAGTGAAAGCAGGGATCATAACCTCTAAGTTGCCAAGCTGGTCCAGTGAGACTGAAGACACTGCCCTCAATTTTGATCCAAGTATTACACAACAGCTTGGAACAACCAGAGGGCAGGTCTGGACAGCGTTTATGGCTGATTGATATGATTAGGTGTAGCACTGAGCTGACAATCTTGTCACGATCCAGGGTGATTCAGAATTGAGTGACATATCCAGAGATTAAGATTGTGATGAAGGTACTGACTGTTTGCCTGAGTGGAAGATTGTTTTGAATGAATGGGACTAGGGTGTACAAAACACACCAATAGACTATGCTGTTTTATAATGAATGCCAGATTAGATTAGAATTAGTCATACAATCTCAATGAAACAAGAATATGATTCATCATTATTTAATTCACCTAGACCTGACTATAAGGGCCACATAATGCAAACAATGTTTTAAATGTTATCTAACATTACATTGGTTATTACACATTATAATAATGTGATTTAATTATATTTATGTCAGTGACCTAACTTTCAATAATTCATTGGATATTGTTGCACTGGTTATGTTCAGCATTTAATTGTAAACTAGTTTGGTAGATTGTCGTCTTCTTATCTCAACCAAACTCCCTAAACCCTTTTGGTTACCCCCAGGAGGTTCCACCTGGGTATGAAATATTCTGCTGAGCACACTGCTTCAACTGTGTCCTTTTAACAGTGATGTGTTTATACAGAACAGCTCCATTTTTGACCACCATAAGAACCTCCAGTAAACATAAAAAAGTGGTAATTTAAATCTACTTTGAGCAGACTAGCTGAAAGCTGATGGCTTAGTTGCCCATACATGTGTGACACATGCGCCACTTGCTCTCTTAGGACACAGTTTTACTAGCTTGAAAACATTGCTGAAAGTTCAATGAAACATTAACTGCCCCCCAACCCCCTTTTTTTCTTTGTCATTTCCTTGGGGAATGAGCAAGAAGAAACCAGTGGATTTAAAAGCATTACTTTGCAGCTGCACAACAAAGGATGTCACATGTTTTTCAGCCCCCCATTGTTGGCTATTATCAAGGTGTGAAGGCTTTGAAAACAACACCTGTGGTAATGTGTGTGGCAATTGCTGTCTGGATAAAGAGATGCTAAAAGGAAATAGGATGGTAATTATGGATACAACTAACCTCTGTGAACATGCACTCACCCCAGATTGAGGCCCTTTTGCAATTGGCAGTAAGAAATCACATTTCTTTAGCGCTTACATGGAGTGAGGAAGACTAGCTCTGCTGGTGAGAAAATAATTCATCATGATGAAGGATGGAAGGCTCAGGAGGAGAGTCAGGTTTTTACTGTTTTGAGGGAAACCAGCAGAGTGGTGAAACAATAAAAAAGAAATGTTTCTAAGACATACAATACCAATATGAGAAAAGTATCAGGCCAATCAAACTAAATAATTGATAGATTTGGATTATATATGTCTGCAAAGATCATTTTTAATGCCCTAAACGCCAACAATGCAAAAGTGTTTCAGATGGTTTTTAATGTCACATAAACAAATCTCTGTATGGAAGATGAACCAAAGCAAGTTACAGACAGCAGGTTTGTGTGGGTGTGCTTGTGTTGTGCTTCAGGCGGGAAGCACACCACTCCCAGCTGGGTATTGCCCTGCAACTGACCTTGCTGTCTCCGCAGTAATTAGGCAGCGGCAGGCGACTGCCTCCTGAACTCCTGCTGCCCCCTCTGTGTGCCGCCTCTCTGCTGGCTTATACAATGGGTGTGAAAAGCAGGGTTCATACCCACCCATACATTGAAACCTGGAAGATAAAGTATCATTGTAATTCAACTGGAGCTACTGAGCTCACAGAGACATACAGCTCAGTCTGTACTGAGTGACACCAGCACTATCTCTGACAAGGATTTCTTTCTAGTTCTATTACATGCATTTGTTGATTAGGGAGCTTTTACTTGCTCCATGTGTTGACATTAAGTCTTGTTAGGCATGCCTTGTTGGAACAATTACTGGTTTATCACCAATCGAGAACACGGCATGAGCAAGGTCAATTAGAAATTGTTTTCTATCCAGATAGCAATTTGGCCAATCCATGTTTGCTTTGAGGGTCTTGTGTGTTGTGATGGGTGATAAACCTAATGAATTAAATAAGGTTTTAACAGGAGAACACCATTTAACTGCTGAGTTTTAATGAGAACTGTCAGCTTTATTTGTCTGGCTCAAATCCTATTAAAAGCTTTGAGTTATTTATCAAGACCTGTCTTCCTTCACTGATTACTCAAATGGCCTTGCGAATGAAGCAAACAAAAAACCTAATCAAAAGCAATTCAGACTAGGGTTGTTCACAGAAAAAGGCAAACTCTGATTGGCCAGGACCTGACGTAGACAAAAAGAGGACACTGCAGCCTGTAATCTATTTGTAGAACTTTAGGTTTAGAATTTCTAAGTTTCATTGTCTTTAACCATCAAACAAAAGGGCAATGTTAAGATGTCAGATTATGGCGATAAAAACTTTTATTTTATTTTTCAAATGTTATGTTTGGTTGTAGACAAATCCCACATGAATTTTAAACAATTAGAATTGTTTAGAAAACTTTTTTTTGGAGTAAAACTAGTTTAAATCCTTCATAAGATACAGACATCTACACACTAAAATCTAACTTTTTATGTTTGCTTATCTTTTCATGTTGTATTTAGGAAATGGTTCTCTCGGACTAATAAGTCAATGTAAATCCTTCCTGCCGACAGACTAAATGGATGTTTACACATAAACACTAGAGAAACAAAAGGAATGGCAGGCTGAATCATTCACTAACAGACAGACATGCTGTCTTTTGTGTGTGTATGCAAACACACACTGTCTCTGACTAAAATACACAATATCACTTTCCAGAGGACTTTTTGCTCAAATATTAGCCTTGGTCACGGGCCACCAGCCAAAGCCTGCGCTGGCGTCCTCAACACTTTACACAGGGACTATTTTCGGACTCCCTGACCAGAATTGACAGGGCTCATCTGCCCAACAGTCCATGTAATCTCTTTGAGAATTTGTGTTTGAGAGATGAGGAGGGCTTACCCCCTGATTTCATTACCTTTCCCTGACCCCAGAGACTGACAGATCTAATTGCCCAATCACTTGTTCCTCCCCTACCTCCATCCCAACCTCATGTTCCCTGCTCAAATGACCAGCACTCATTTAGTGTTCGGATGGATGAAAAGACAATTCATTCACACAGCAACCCTGGAGCCTTTAATCTTGCTCAAAAACTATTTGTTGGAGTGAAAATGGCCCCTCTGTTCTCTTAATGAAAAGAGCATTGCTGCTAAAAGATCTTCCAACTTGCCTTTTTGCCAAAAATGTTGCATAAAAGATGTCATGATTTGTTGATGACTGACTGTAACAAAATCATCCCCTTTTGTTTCACTAATAAACAACAGTCCCCTTGATTTATTTTCAGTTAGTATTCTTTTTCTGATTTTTTTTGTGTGTGTGTGTCTAACTAAAAAAGTCTTATTGTTTACTAGGTAATCTTGTGGGGCAGAACAGAAAAATGTCTCAAGGAGACGGCTGAAGAAATCACCCTCTCTGGAACAGAGTGTCATTACTTTGTGTGCGATGTGGCCAATCGAGAGGAAGTTTACAAGCAAGCCAAGGTGGTGAGAGAAAAGGTACAATGTCCTCATTTTTATTAAACTTCCTCTGTTTTACAAAAAAGAAAAAAAAATGCAGTCTGCTGACAATAAAATTAGAAAAAAAATGTCTTTGTTTTGTTTTACATGCTTTTTCTTTTGGATTCTTGTCAGTATCCTTTAGTGTCTAAATGATGTTGCTCTTTTTGATCCCAGGTTGGAGATGTTACAGTTTTGGTGAACAATGCAGCTGTAGTTCATGGGAAAAGTCTGATGGACAGTGATGACGATGCCCTTCTAAAATCCCAACATATCAATACCTTGGGTCAGTTTTGGGTAAGCATTGCACGTGTTAGAACCTATTTTGCCTGCCAATAAAGGAAAATTCTTCCAAGCAGATTTTCCTAGGTTTCTGTTTTAATCATAACATTGTGTGGTGCCCCAGACTTGTCAATCATGACTGCTATTATGGCAGGTTAAGTGGGGTATTTCCAAATTGCCTCTCAGCCTCTACAACATCAGAGGGTTTTGAATCTCATGGTATTTTTATTATTATTATTATTATTATTTTGAATTCAGATCAAAAGACTTCATCATATGCAGACAAAAATGCAATTATCAGCTAAATGGAAATGGAAATATAATCTGTGTTGACACTGTGGACTTGTTTCTTTCACCTGTTTTCTGTTTTATTCTGGTGAATACATTTTATCTTCTGTTTTCACTCCTTCAATTTTGTCTTTATTTTCTCTCTTTCCATGTCCATATCTTAGACAACAAAAGCGTTCCTGCCTCGGATGCTGGAGTTGCAGCATGGCCATGTAGTATGCATTAACTCCATCTTATCCCAGTCTCCAATCCCAGGAGCCATAGACTACTGCACCTCCAAGGCCTCATCACTGGCCTTCATGGAGAGCCTAACATTAGGGCTGCTGGACTGTCCCGGTGTCAGCTGCACCACCGTACTTCCTTTTCACACCAATACAGAGATGTTCCAAGGCATGAGAGTCAGGTTAGCAAACACTTAAAACTGAGAAAAGCCATGACATGAGAATAACTACTTCACCTAAGAAATGCAACTTATTTTTTGTAGGTTTCCACAGCTCTTCCCTCCACTCAAACCTGAAGTAGTTGCTGAGAGGACTGTTGATGCAGTCAGAACTGAGAAGGCCTTTCTGTACCTGCCATGGACAATGCATGCCCTTGTCTTTTTAAAAAGGTAAAACATATGTACTGTTTTAATATTCTCCATCCTTTCCATGTAAAATTCTTCATCATTGCTTCAGCTTTTGTATTTGGCCTAACATTTTGTCACTGGTCTTTCTGGTCTGTACAGCTTCATGCCACAAGTTGCACTTGAAGAAATCCACAAGTTTTCTGGGAGTTATACCTGCATGAATACATTCAAAGGGAGGACATGAATTTGGATTGCACACAACATGAAGAACACTTCATCAGCTCTGAGGTGTAAGGAAGAGACTATGGACCTTGAAGCATCTGAAAGAGGAAGAGTCCCTTGAATGTTGAGAAGACAAACACTTAAGTGACATAAAAGGGTGTTATTTCTGCAGGTAGAATGAAGTGATAAACTGCGTAATACACCCTGATCCTGTGTGCATGTGCATATGTAAGCACATGTGCGTGATAATATAGAGGACTGAATTAAATTCTCACTTTGAACAGAAGCCATGCATAGATCAAGTAGCTATTCTGGGAGGGTTTGTTGTCACACTTGTTTACTGTTTTTACAGTTTATTTTTATTATCTTTTTAATGTGTCTTAATCAAAACAGTGTAATAAAATTGAATTTTAGAATGATGACTCTCACTATGCATGATAATAATAGCAAAACACTTAGTAAGTGCACACTTCTGTGTGCCTGGGTTTTGACTCTCACAGTGTGAAAACAACTTTGATTGATTTCAAGCATGAGACTGTGTCAAAGATGCTGTCAAAAGATAAAATGTGCTCTTGGGAGGCATGCGGGGCATACTCTTGTTTGTTTTCAGAAAATGGTGCAGGTTTAGAAGGTAATGTAATTCCCAATGGAAAAACAAACCCAAATCGGATCAGGCTGGGCCTTTGCATGCAGGCAAAATGTCTATTGTTTTTTTTTTTTCACAAAATTCAATTAATGTGGACAGGCAGAGGGACCGCTGAATTTACTGCACCCAGCAGTCATCATAAGGCTTTCATTATTCAACTAAAAAAAGTTTTTATTTTCTTTTTTTATTTATTTTATGTCTGTAAGAAAAATAATAACACTTCATATTTGATTTTGCCCGCTTGGCTCACACTCAGACAATGTTAAGATGTCTGCAAATGCTGCACATTTGTGTTAGATCAAACAAAACCCCAGAGCATATATTATAGAAAACTGAACAATATGGGGCCTTTTTTTATTCATTGCATATGAATCTGAGCATGTTCTAATGCTTTAGTATGAAACAGGGGAAGATGGCTGTTGAAAATTATAATAGATGAGATTTGTCAATGTCAGAGATTCACAATTACTTTTTTATACTGGAGATCTTTGTCTTCTTTTACATGAGAGCTAGAAGATTCATGTCATAAAGGTTAGGTGAGTTAAGTTTGGCAGCTTGATTAACATACTTAGTCTAAACAAACTTTGGACCAGAGCTTTAACAAAAGTCTGTTTTCACTGAAAATGTGCAATGCAGGCTAATCAAACACTGCATTCAACCAAAACAGTAAATAGTCAGCGATTCTGTCTAACGTTAGTACAATCTTGAACCAGCAAACAAATTATTTCTAGCATGTTAGACTCTTGACATTTTGGGAATTCCGCTGATTAACTTCCATGCCTAAGGTTATAAATGGATACCAATAGCCCTCTCATGTTTGAATGAAAGACGAGCAGCTAATTAACTCACTGTAACATTGTGGAGGTGGGGACAGTGCTTACCTGGCTTTGTCTTGTGGGAATTAATCTGCTTTCAGAGGTTCTGAAAGTAGTATTGATTACTTCATCTAACTCTTGGCAGGAAAGTCTGAAATAAGGACTCATCTTTTTTTTTTTTCTTAAAGCTGAATTTGCATTTGGAACAGCAGCAAATGAAGATGGAGTCACAAGAGAATATGTTATTTTTTTTGTACTTTCATATTATTGCTATCATATTTGTAAGTCCTGCAACATGCCACGTGTCTAATGTTTTGACTGACAATGGAATCACTGAGGATGAAAAAAAGAAGCCCAACTTTTAATGCATCATCATTACATAAATGTGCATGAAATCATGGTAAATCTGCTACCAGTACGGATAAAATAAGAAACTTTATTCTAGTTGTAGTACTGCCCAAACATACTTGGTCCTAAACAAACAAAAATAAACTACAATAAGATTTATTTATAAACCTTCCTTACAACACAGTTAATAGGTAATAAATTTCATCATGGTAATATTTAATTAGATAAAGCTGACTGAGGTTTGTGACTAAAAGTACAGTTTGTAAAAAAAAAGTAAAGCAGCATAAAAAGCACCACCTTTTTCAACTTACATTATCTATTTCTTTCAGGTATGTGCAGTGTTTGCAAATGAATAATGATAATAAAAAAGTACTGAATAAACATACAAAAGGAAAGTTGTTGGTGAAAGGGTTTGTTTCAGTTTCTGTGCATCACTACTGTGTAATATACTGTTACCACAACTGCCAGGCCACTCTTTTTATAATGCAAGAAATGACAATCAGTGTCATGAGATGAAAAACTGGGTCTGGCCATACACTGAGTAGAGTTCTGCTGATCTGGTCATTTTTCATAAAAACATACCTAATTACTGGGTTAGGACTGTAAACCTTTTTCATGTTTTCCTTCCTAGATGTTCTGATTCTTGACACTGACTAATTTATTTGTTAGTTTGTTTTTTTAATATGTGCAAATTCATCAAACACGCTTGGTCTTCACAAGGTTAATCATGAAGTCAAAACATTAAAAATAAAACTGAATATGCACGGGCAGCTAAGGCATGCAGAATATTAGATTCTGAAATTCTAACACCAACTAACACTGAGGTTGAAAAATATACATCTTGGTAAAATAAACAAAGAGCTCACACTAATTGTGTAAAGGCAATGCTGTGACTCCTAGTTAGAAACATGAAAGGAAATTGAAACCACAGATTCGATCACATGGACAGACACTTCATATCTGAGCTTAAGTCAGAATGGTTGTAAAAGCTGGGACTTTGCCTGGCCTTTGGCTGCTAGACAAGGCTCATAAACATTCATTTGGATCCCAGCGAACCATAAATGCCCTCCTTTGCGCTCTCGATAGGGCCTCACATAGTGATCAGTAGGTGACCCACACTAGATTTGAAGGGAGTGGGGCGGGGGAGGAGGAAGCACTGCTGAGAGTGAATCCGAGCCTCCTTCAGGGGGCCTGTTTCTCATTCTCTCAGTGGGCTATTGCGAAAGCAGAGAGAGAAGCAGCATGTTGGGGATGGAACTGGGTCGAGGAGGCATGTTGTGCACGTATGCTGGAAAAGGAGGGCTAAAATGGTTGGAAATCTCCAGGGACAGGTTCAGAGCAGGGTTAGCCAAAAACAAAATAAATCAAATGGGGGCTTGGAAAGTCTTTTCCCTGCTGAAGGCTCTCAGCTCTGGGGTTACTGACCAAGTGCAGGTGGAAAGAGTGAAATTAAGGTTTGATCAAAAGGGCAGAAATCTGAGCATATACAGTAGCTGTTTCGTCTGTAACTACTTTTCCAGGTGTCACTGGACTTTTTTTAATTAATATTTGACGATTGAATTTTATATATACAGTATATTCAACCATACAATAAGAACTTAACAGTTTTTATTAAAACAAATATCCATTAATCACTGTTATTCATTGCTCCACATTTGTCAGTAAATGTCCTAGATTTTCTCTCCTCCTTACAGGAAAGCAACAAGTTTTTCCCTATATGCAGTCCAAGCATGTGTAATCCCAACACGCAGGTTTGGAGAGTCAGGCTGCAACGATCCATTAAATATATCATATACGCCTGGATCTGGAGTCCATTTGACTTGTTGTGCAGTGATGCTGAACGCATGTAAAACCTCAGCCAGTGCCAGATTCTGTCATTATTCATATCGCATTCTCTCACGAATTCAGTGACTCTGTTTTTTTTCTGGAGATGGTTCACCACAACTTTGCAACCTAATACAGCTCTGTCACATATGATAAATTGTTTCCAACTATCTCTTTATATCTAATAAATGTCTCTAAAATGTATAAAATAATGATGTATTGTTTTTCTTAAAACATACTGTCATTTTTGCAGAATCAGTCATAATGCAAAACGTGTCAGATATGCAGCAAATTTCTTGAGGAAAACCTCATTGCTTTGCTCTAAAACAACCAAGATAAGAGCTATCAGATATGTGAGCAACAAACCTGCAATAAACCTTATAAAGTCTGTGTGCTTTGTGGACATGGCCTTAAATGGATAGCTAAATGAGACTGTAGCAAGGGGCAACAAGAAGGTAGCAGAGTTCAGTGAGGTATTATTTGTTACAAGACCTTATCCGCTTTCCCTGAACAATGCTTTTAGCCCTCTCTCCGGTTTGCTGTTGGGTTCATCCATCACAGGGTAGGTAGCATGATAAAAAGGCTCAGCCCTAACCCACAGCAAGGAGCCAGGCGTGACGCCTCAGTTGACCTGTCAAACTGTAAGAGTTATTATACACAGCAGTGTTAAAGGTTAAGGGAGCAGCAAACTTGGAGGGTGTCGGTTCTCAAAAGCACACACAGAAACAGGCAGCGCTTCTGAGATGAATACACAAAATAAGCTGCAACCATAAATAAATAAGGAAATTGTAAAATTGTCAGATGGGTAAGTCCATATCAAATGCAATTTACCAGAATATTGTTTATGTTTTGAATAACTCTTGGCAGTTTACTGTCATACAGCAAAAAGAACAAACACAAGATGTGAAACATTTGTTTTAACGTTACCTTCAAATGCAATAAGTCATTTCAGTCAGAACTGGTCATTTAATAACCTGAGATTTTACAGAAAGATCCTTTAAACAGAGACATTAGGAGGTGTGATTTTAAAAGCACAAGGTCAGATATGTGCATTTGGGGTAGAACTTTTCATGTTTAATTCATCACTGACCACCTTTCATATTTACACAGTCATTTTTCTACAGCAAGTGAGGAATATCTCTGTGGGGAGTTTTGTTGACACAAAGCTTAGGATTTAAGATTTAACTTTGTCAGTTTTATCTCCTGTAGCTGATAAAGGTTTGCTTATGGATCTTTATACAATGTCAGCAAATTAAACACTGTGGTGCTCAAAAACTCCTCAGAATTTTAGATATTTCTTCATGAATGTAAGCTAGAACAACTCCATAAGTGAATAAAAAAAACAACTGAACTGAATACAAACTATTATATTTGTTTGTTCATAACAGATAGTTGTGAGTTGCAATATTTTGCTGTTTTCAGTATCCAGTGTGACCCCCACAGGGTGCAGCTACGACTCTGAGATGTTGGTTGCTTTTCTCAAAATAACTTCTTATGTCAACTTATTTCATTCGGCTTTTGTTAGATGAGAATTGTGGTTTGCATTTGACCAGCCCAAACATTTAATTTGTTAGTATTCTTTGGGAGATGGAATATTGTGCTTCATTTTGTCTAATATTTCAGAGTTCATTGTTTAATCAATTACAGTAAGCCCCCCCTGAACCGTGATGTGAAAACAGGACAAAACCTTTAAAAAAACCATCATGAAATAAAACTACTCAGCTGAAACATAACTCGCTTTTATCAAAACATAGCATTTTAAATTTGATCTAAAAGTGCTATTTTAGATTTTATGATCACAGCCATCATCTCATGTGAGCTCCATTTGTGACTATCCTGCTTTTAGTCACCATGCACCATGCTAAGGGGAATAATAATGGTGCTGTATTTCATCCATTTGTGCCTGCTGAAAGTCATTTGGAAAGAGGGAGGTTTAGATTTTTAGGAGATAGTTTGGTACATTTTCTACAGCCTGCAGAGCATTGACTTTTTTCCAAGGCTCTCAAATATCTCCTTTGTATGTGCACCACTTTCATGTTCTGAGGCTCTATTTTGGATTGATCCATGTATACTTTAAATAAAAAAATCAGATAAACACTTAATTATCATGCTTTACCACATGACTCTGTTTTCACTTTAAATGCCTGAGGATGAAATACAGTTCTCACAGCCATATTGGCAAAAGTGAATCATTTCTATCAGTTGTTGATTTAATAATGTGAATACATCTATTGGCGATTTTTATTTATTTAAAATAGAAATTGTAAAGGCATTTATGGTACTGGTATCTTTTGTAATTATGCAAAGCAAATGACACCATTGTTATTAAAATCCTATTTTATACACAAACTCTTTGGCATCAGAGGCCTGGCAATAGATGGGTTTAGTTTATATCAATATATTTATGTAAACAATCGCAGATCTTTTAAATTTATCAGTTATGAGGTCCCCCAGGGTTCTGTCGTAGGCCTGATTCTATTCTTTTGGTATATAAATGACTTTTATTAATTCATTGTCTGTACTACATAAAGTATTATTTGCTGATGGCACATATTTGTTCTTTGCCCACAAAAATTCAAAGGAACTCTATAAAATTATAAATACTGAGCTTTTAAAAAGAGACACCTGGTTAAAGTGAAACAAACTCTCCCTCAGCATCAGCAAAAATTATATTGTGTTCTGTTCCAATAAAAGCACATACAGCACATAAACAGAATATTGTTGAGTTAGCTCTACAAAATTTTGGGGAATTAATTTCTCTATTTCAAATGACATAGTGATGAACTAACAAAATAAAATTTAAAAAATCTAATATGCCACAGTGTTTTTTTTAGCTTGAGCTACTTTCTTCCACTCTTTCCACTTGTCATCTAATATAAAAGGGAATTTTAACCTTATTTACATTATTGCAATATCATATTGTGTAACACATTTCCATCATCCACTCCAGTTTGGAGCGGATGATGGTTAGCCGATGTACTAGTGGCGAAGCAGCATTAGTGAAGTTTCATGTTCTAGCAGCAAAAGGTGCCAACCATCAAGGAAATTTAATTCAAGTTATCTCGGATTTGTATTTATTTGTTGTGGGGCAGAAAAAGAGCCAAGACTACAGCATGTGTGGTCCTGTTCTCATCAACAAATCTTTGGAACCATCACATTTTAAACCCCATCAGTTTGTGTGTCCCTTGGCTAGTTAGGTCTGTTGAAAGGTACTGATTAGGATAATGCAGCAGTTTTGGTTTTTTTCGGTTAGAGTTAGGTGTTTGTTTATGTTTTTTGTCAGAAGCATGGTTTATTAGAAATGTTTCAGTATGAGATTAAAAACTAGCAGTACAACCTAGCCTTTAATGTCTATCATTATGGTGGAACTTGGAGAGCCTTTTCTGAGGTGGTAATCATTATGAAAGGTTTAAGAACCACTGGTCTACTGCATGTATCTATATCTTATGTTGAAGACATTTGATAAACTAAAATAAACTAAAACTAAACTACAAAAAGGTTTTTAGACCTGTGAAAACACCAGGTTAAAGTATCACAGTAAATGGCACTATAGAAAGAAAAAAAACACTAAGTTTTACACAGAATTTTACAATTAAATGATTGAAATATCTATTATATTGCCCACCACAGATTTCAAAAGTAGAAAAGTGGTAGTTTAGGTACTTGTCTTCCTGGGCGCCCATAGAACATAACAAATATTCCTCAGGGACTTTAACCTACATCGTGAAACCGTGAGTCTCTGTTTCACATGTGGTTTCCAGTGTTCTGCTTTTGAACACTGACAGTTAACAGGGAGAAAGTGGGAGGTAGGAGCTGAGGGACAAACAAAGCAGAGTAAGGCCTCCTTTTCACTGCGAGCAGAAGGCAAACACTCAAAGGGGAAGGGTGTGGGAAGGTGAAACACAGTTCACTTTGCACGAATGGGTTCAAGATATTTATAAAGCCCACCAGGCATCACATCAGGAGAGCTCTTCTGAAGAAATGTTGTTCCCAGATGGACTGCTTCAGCCAGATTTATTTATTGCGGAGCAGCTTCCATACAGATTGCGCAACATCTCCACAACATGCATGAATTCTGCGTCTTGGTGTGTGTTGGCAGCAGCCCGCCTTGCTCAAGGTGAATCAGATGTGGGTCAGACAGAGGGCATCGTTTTCTCATCACACACATCTGTACATCAGAGCAGATATCAACAGTTTGCGTAACCTTCCTCACACTGCTCTGTTTTGAAGAGAAAAAGTTATATGAGGGCTAAACTCAATTCACTGATATCACTGACTGAAACAGATTTAGATGAAACATTCTTTTATGTAAAAAGCCGATTGTGAAGTCATTCTTTTTTATTTTTATTTATTTATTTATTTTGACTCAGAAGCTCTCCATTCATCACAGGGTCCTCCCAAATCCACAGCCTGCATGGAAGTCATATGATCAGAGTTGGCGGCCTCTGTGAACTACACCTGAACTTAGCTAAATGGAAACAGACCAAACACATAGTGTGCGTCAGGATGAAAGCATCCCTCTGGAGGGTTGTAACCATGGGTTTTGAATAGAGGATGTGGCTCTTGAAGAAGGACAGAAGAGCTGGATCGAGTCAGCGTGATGCTTGGTTACATGTCTGAGATAAAGCACACACAGACACACAAACAAAAGCTATTCAAATGCAGTAATTCTCACTTTCTTTTGTCTAAATAAAACCCTCAACTTTTCCACATGAGCTGAAACTCAGATGACCCTCACACTTTCATTATCACCCACCACCGAAGACAAAGTCAGAGCGATAAGGATTTTTGCTCATATCTGTGTGAACATGTATCTTTTTCTGTACTGTTAGCAAAATATCTCATGCACCACTGGATATATTTTAATGAAACTTTCAGAAAGTAAAGAATGGATAGACATCTATAACTGACTAACTTTTAGACTTAATTCAATGCAATATGACTGTCACAGCCAACTGACCTTAGAAAACACAAAACTGACGATAACTCAGCAAGTTTTACAGAAACTGAGCTAAAATTTGATGATGTTGTAGAAGCTGAGCATTATTTCCAACAGATACTCTGAGTGCAAAATGTTGCACATCTTTGCTTAAAACTTTGGCAATAACTATTGGAGTCAACCCACCTTATCTGTTAGCAAAATATCTCCAAATCAACTGGAGAGATTGCAATGAAACTCTCAGAAAGTAATTACTGGATGTACGAAAACAACTGATTAACTTTTGAAGTTAATTCAATTCAAAATGGCCACCACAGCTAATTGACCTTTGCCTACACAAAAATGGCTATGAATCAATTATTTTTATAGATACTGAGCGAATATTTGGTGTGATGGTAATAGCTGAGAGTCATTCACGTGACATAATCTAAGCACTAACAGATCTTGCAAGCTCATGAATGTATTGCACTATCACATGAAAATAAGCATAATGTTGTTGTTTTTTTCCAAGGTTTATCAAAACTGCTATAACTCCATCATTTCTCAACATAAGATGTTCTTAGTCTAGCATGTGAGGTGGCTGCATGTGGGCTTTTAATCCTTGTCTGTTTCTGAGGCTGACATTAAAGAGAAGTGTCAGATCCTTAATAAAATGAGTGAAATAAACAGTAGCTGCAATTGCTCATAAAATCAATGTACCTCTGCACAAAACTGATCTAAGAGTAAACAGAAAGTGTGGGAGGAAAAGCCAAAGTTGTCATCCTGTTGCATGAGGCATGTCACTTAACCTAAAGATGAGTATGTGTTTATATTGCACTTGTGTGTTGTCAAAGTTCTATGAATGCTCTTCAAAGTCAGAGAAAGGGAGAAGAAAGAGCAAAGGAGTAGTAGGGAACAGCCAGATTGTATTTGTGCCTGTCACACAGAAGCCAAGAAGAGTAATTGCCTGCTCAACACCTCAGAGGTGAAAGGTTAGCTGAGAATGTAGGGGGTGTTGCACAGCCTGCTGTAATTAGCCTCCAATTGGACAAATAAGTCTTCCTCCAGATCGCTGTGAGCATGTCAGGTTTGGACCACAGATGACCTTAAATGATATTATAATGGCCTTTCTAAGAGCATGCTTACACAATAACTGGACTTGAAAAAAGATGGAAGTACTTAAGAGAAAGATTTGCCTGGCTTGAGCCATCACATGCAATACTTTGTTTGCATAAAAAAGTTATACAGCTCTCACTGACAAACAGCTTTAAGTGACAAAATAACTGAAATTTAACTAATCTGGATAGAAGCATCTGGGGTTAATTTTGTTAAAAGGAGGATTGTTGTGCAAAACAACTGTGCCTCTGAGACAAGTTGGTTAGGTATAATCTGAAGTATTTCATCAAAATCATAAAAAGTGCTTAACAACCTGTTTTTAATCGACATACAGCCTCAGGCAGCAACTTTTTTTCAGTTTTTCTCCTCAGACCGTTTGAACCATATAAGGTGAAAGAACAGGCAGGAAGGTATGATGTCTCTAGTTTGATTAGTCTAGGTTTCATATCCCAGAATGATCAGAATTGCAACCTCCTCCCCCACCCACTTTCCTGCCACTGCTTTGCTGCCGGGCTTGGATGAGCCAGACTGGACTGAGATTGAACTGAGCTGAGGAATTCTCAACATCTGGCTTGTATCTACAGCTTACGGTCATTTGGATGCAGTTGATATTTTCCAGTAGATCCACAAAGACCGAATTGTTCTGAGTTTGGGTCTTGTCTGCCTTGCAATCGGAGGGGTGTGGTGCTCTGGCGCCTGACTGCCACAGCTGGGCCTGTCTGTCAAATCTTCAAGTGACACAAAACTCAGTTATTCCCAGCGTGAGAACTATAGGAGACGAATCGAGCTGGTCATCACAATGCTGCAGAGACTCCAGCGAATCATTTGCATTTTAGATATACATCTCCACAGTTATTACATAAATGACAGACTTTGACAATAAAAAGCACCTTTTTACAAGTTTTTAAACGCATCACTCGAGGCCAAGGAAATCTTTACGCAGGACTCTTTCAGGGAGTAAAAGATGACAAACACTTGCCTCAGTCAGCTAAACCACACTCTGGTGGCTCTCCTCCCCCACCAAGGTCCCACACTACACTGCAAGTTTGACAATTGGGTTCAACACCAGGTCAAGCTTTGGGTTTGACAATGGGCCAACCAGTCTTCAATGAGAGTAGAGCAGACAGCTTTCCCACAAAGAGCTCAGTCACACAGAGGGGATTCTGCCTTTGTGGCCTCTTCTATTTAAGCCATACTAACTGGAGTTAAAGAAAATCTTTTCTCAATGTGTTACAACTTTACCGGTGCTGTATGTGTTGTTCCTGGCTGTTGTGACTAGCAGATACCATTTCAGCCATTCACTAACTGTTTATTTCAAGAGGCGGGCCTGCTCACTCCTCTATTTACATGATTTTTGGGATTTGTCACTCACTCCTTGTTTAGAAAATGCATGTACAAAAAGTCTTACTGCTTTTTTATTTGTACAAACGGTCTTTACTAATGTAAAAAGAATATTTGAAGTACTTGTGATTCATCTGTGTGTTGTTGTTTTTTATCTGCATGCAAAGATGCAATGATATGCGTTGGTTTTCCTGTGTTTCTGTGTGTTTGCTGCTGTATGGTAGGCGAGTGCTGACTGAGGGACATGGATCTTGCACACTGAGTGTGTGAACTCTGGCTGAACCCCTGGGTGTACTGTTTCAGGCACGCTCTGACAACCTCGCCCCAATGACCCGGCTCGCGACTGCACAGTTCACAGGGAGGTCTTCTGCTCTCGCACGGCAACTCCCTCCTCCCACTACCACCCTTTCTCCCTCCCATTCTTCCCTCATCCCCTATATCTGCTTCCCCTGAACCCTCCTTCACCTCTCTGTTCTGCCCTCCCTCATCTCTTAACTTTTTTCATTCTCTTCCTTCATATTTTGTTCTTTCAAAACACTTTCTTTTCTTTTTATTCCTTTCACGTTGTTGCCAACAAAACAGAAACTGTCTGCTGGCATCTGTGAGTTCTTTAGTCTTGCTAATGGAGACAAACTCTCTTTAAACACTAACATCCTTATCAGGCTCGGTGAAGAAGTCACTTTTGTGAACTTTATCTTGACACACAAATAGGCAAACAAATACAATCCTGGCATTAACTTTAGAAAGTGACAGAGCATAGGGAAATTAAAATAATAATAATTTGAGAAAATTCAGATAAAATGCAACTAATATTTCCATTTAATAGTGCTTTTAGAGGTAAATTTACTTTTTATTTGTCATAAAACAAGTTGCATCCCATGTTGCATTGGTATTTTGTAAAAAAAAGTTAGTTTTGGATGTCTGAATGCTTCTAAAAGCTTAAAGTCTGTCGTCTCTCCTGACAATAAACCACTTTGGGTGAAAGATGAAGATGTTTTTCTCTGTGTTACAGTGTTACAGGTGATATTGTTAGTGTTGTTGTTTATAGACGGTATCATTTACCATCTCAGTTGTTCACAAAAGCTGTTTGCATCTCAGACAAACTGCGATGATGTAAATTTGCTTGTGTTTTCAGGTCATGGTCTACAAGGTCTTACATTTTTAAATTGTTATGACAGCTTCCCAAAGAATTGCTTTGGGTATATTTGTTGCCTGCTGCTGAAGGTGGTGAAATAATGTTTTTGCCCATGTCTGTGTGTGTGTGTGTGTCTGTGTGTGTGTGTTCCTTTCTCTGTACTGTTAATAAAATATCTCATGAATCACTGACTGCACTTTTAAAAACTTACAGAAAGTAACAGTTTGGTTAACATCTACAACTGATTAGTTTTTGTTTTTTGTGTCAACCTGAGTCAAGATGTCCACTAAACAAAAAGTGCTTAGCAAATACAAAAAGAGCTCTAACTCAGATAAGTTTACAGATACTGAACAAAAATTCATGGTTGGAGTTGTGAAACTGATCCCCAAGCACTAACTGAATCTTAGACATTTGTGTTTAAAACTATTAGAAAATAATTAATGGATGTACATCTAGAACTGATTAACTTTTGGAGCCAATCCAATAAAGATAGCTACCACACCCAAATGATCGTAATTCAGTCAGTTTTACAGATATTGTGCTAAAATTTAATAGTGGCTGAGAGTCATTCTCAAAACAACTACATTTCTCAACATGAGATGATCTTAGTTTCAAAGTGTGGGATTGGAGGCTGTAGGTGATATGCATTCCTTCAAAGACTGCTAGATCTTTCATTTTAAATATATTTTCTCATTTTTAAAAGCTTTTACTTCTGGGAGAGTATGAATTTAAAACTTGCACTCAAACAATTTTGTCACTCATGACAATAATTAATCACTCATGTGATTAAATATACTAATAGCATAGTTGCTATTGTTACTCTTCAATACGCAACAAATTCTGCTGTTGTTGCCTGAATGATGTGGAAATATTAAAATTATTGGAAAACTGGTATAAAAATGCTTATAACTATTTATTTTTAAAAATACAATATAATACAATATAATTCAGCGCTGACATCAGAGGAGTGAATGTCTGCATTTATGCAGTGTCAGACAATTTTATATTAATTTTTGGTATCTGGGTAAAAGATGCAGATAAATGAGTTCACTGATCTAAACATGTGGGTGCTTTTCCCTAAATTCTGTCATAACCATTAAAGATGAAATGATTTCTTAATTTCCTAATAATCTCCAATGAAAAAAGAAAAAGAATCGCTGGTGAACAAGGTGTTGTCTGACTTGTACGTCTTTCTGGTCACGTGATGTGGCTTCATAAATCTAGAGCATGTTCCATCTTTATCAGTCTGTGTCTTGTGCTGTGTCATAGATCTTCAAACCTCTCTTTGTTGATCACCCCACCAGTCATCTCATTAACTCCCTGCCAACCTCTCCCTAACCCCTGGTACAAGCTTTACTCTTGACATTATGGGAGGGACCACTTATCCACTCAAAGGGCCCATGCTGTGCTGCCTGTGCAAACTGCCTGATTAGTTGGCCACCCCTGACTTGCTGTTTGTTGTGTGATAGATTGTCCCTCATTTGTCTTTTTCAAAAACCTTTCCACTCCATCTCCACAGACAGCACATCCACATGGTTTTAGTGTTATTTGAAGTCCAGCGAGTTTAATTCAGGAAGAGCTGAATGAGATATCTTGTTTGTACATGCTATTTCAGTTTCCTCTAATCTGAATTGATTTTTCTTTGATGATAAAGCATTGTCTGCGATCATTTAACTTGTTTTTCCAAATTGCAAGGCTGTTTTTTTGTCCGGTGAGAAATGTAACACAAGCTTTTACAGAGACACTAAGGGATCAGAGCTTGAAAAACAAACCTTCATCTAGCTGTCAGAAAAATATTTATAGGGAAAGGAGCCTCTTTTCACCCTGCTATCCTCAGAATGACCTCTGTTTACCTAGGGCATGCCCCCGTTACCCACACACCCCGCAGAACTCCTGCTGGAAGTGGGTTTGTGTTACAGGGCCCCTGGGGGGCTCGCAGCAGGGACTGGAGGCCGTCAAGAGCAGGCCCCTCCAGCCATGGACAGCTCCTCCGCTCTCGCAGAGTCAGCAAGGGAAAGACCTGAACTTGGAATGACCCCATCAAGCAAAGTCCCCGATGGGTTCATCTACAGGCCACAGCTCTGGATCCCCTCACCCCTAAATTTTCCTGCTTTTTTTTTTTTTTTTTTTGCAGCCTGTTTTTCCAACCAGTCCAATACATTTTCCAGAGAAGGATCACTCCCCACCACCCCTGCCTGCTTCCCGTCCTCCCTTCCTCCCCCAACAACACCATCATCCCCACAGACCAGTCTTTTACAAACTCACCTAGTTAGTCCTTTTACTCCTCTTACAAACAGAAAAGGTTTGTCAGATTTATTGTTATTATTATTCTTTACGCACATCCCTTATTTGAGTTGGGTTTGCTAAAAGTTACTAGTTATTGCCTGTTAGAGCGATTATGCCTGTGTGTATGTGTGTGTGTGTGTTTGTTTGTCTGTATCATTTGTAAAATATCTCCTAAACCTGTGGACATATTTCAATAAAACTCAAAAAGTGATCAATTGATGAACATTTACAACTAATTAACTTTTAGAGTAAATCCCATTTAAGATGGGGGCCACAGCTAAGCAACCTTAGAAAACTCAAAAATAGTTTTGACTTTGACCATTTTTAGATTCTGAGCTTAAATTTGTTGTGTTTGTAGTTGTGATACATTCGTAACATACTCTAAACACTAACTGACTGATCAAGATTTATTCTTAAAACTTTATTGTTAACTGTTAGATTCAACTCTGTCTGTCTTTTAGCAAAACATCTCATGAAAGCTATATTGATTTTAATGAAACTTTTCTAAAACCATCACCGGGTGTACATCTACAACTGATTTAAGTTTAGAGTCAACCTGATTCAAGAAGGTCACCACAGCTAACTGACTTATAAAACAAAAAATGCTTTAACTCAGTCAATAGAGCAAACTTTGGTGTGATAGTTTTGAAAATTAGTTCATTAGTTATTCAGTTGTACATGTACATCTAATGACTACGTTCTAATTGTTCCATTTAAATCTGTTGAGTGAGCTATTTAACCAACAGGCAAATAGAATAATGCAAAGTTTTTAAGCAAAGATGTTGCACAGCATGATACACAACATGCTTTGAGGACGATGCTCAGTAACTTTTACGCCAAACTTTAGTTCAGTGCTTGCAAAATTAGTTGATTTATAACCATTTTTGTGTTTGCTAAGATTGCTTTTGTTGTGGTAGCCATCTTGAATCAGGCTGACAACAATTTTAATCAGTTTTAGAAGTCAGCCCAATTATTATAATTGGAAATTTTAATTCAAATCCATTCAGAGGTTCATGAGATAATTTGCTAATGGTACAAACAAATGAGCACACACGCATACACACACAGACATGTGCAAAACGCTTTTGCTACGTCTTTGTCTTCAGCAGCGTCACAGAAATGTGAATTGGAATGAAACAGACAGCTAATGTTACCTCATCAGTAGATTAGTGCTGACAGTGTTGTAATTACTGCTGAATGGATGTTGGGTAAAACCTGGTTATGACTCAACCTTCAAATGTGCCTCATTACTGCCTGTTTTTTTTTTTTTTTTGCCTGCATGAAAATGCAGCAAAAACTCCTTCTGCAACAAAAATTAAACCAATTTTCTCCACAGAGAGAGAAGCTTTTTAATCTGTAAAAGTCAAAAGCAGAAATGTGTGATAAATTACAGCATGTTTTTAGTATGTAGTTTGTTTCACTCAAACCTGTGTGTAGAAGTCACCGAGTCTGGGTCAGTGCCACCAAGAAATGAAGTCATTTTCATCTGACTCTTAATTCTAAGATGCTGCTCTGCTCTAACGTCATTGGACTTTTCCCATTCAGACGAAGCACTTTGTGAGCTCAGAGCAGAGCTGCTGGCAGGAACCCAGACATGAGCAGTGGTACCATAAAGGCTTAAAGACAGACAGGGCTCCAGAGGCTCTGCCAAGCCTTCCCCCATGAATTTTGCCTAATAAAGTCCATTACACTCAATATCCTCACCTTAGTTGTCTACCATTTATGACACCAATGAGGGGTCCTGGTGGATTTATAGTTATTAAAATGTCCCCCAGAAAATTGGATTTCTATTAAATGCTACGGAAAGGAATTTTAACGAGGGAGGTTGGCAGGGGCTTTTCTGTTTTCCACTAGAAAAGTGGAAAAAGAAAGAAAAATATAGATAGGTAAGGGACAAAAACCCTGAGTATTGCAACCTTTTACAAGGGTTAATTCTGGATTCATCAGGATTCATTTATGAAAATAAGAATAAAGTGGGCTGGAGATAAGCACCAGCTCCCCAAAACCCAGAAAGAAGAAGCCGGTAAAGAAAATGGACGGAAGGATGGAGAATAAAATGCAGAAAACAAATCTAAATAGAAACAGAACCTGAGAATTTCAGTCATTCTTCTTTCCTTAAAAGCTTGTGTTTTTGCGCCCCCATGTGGTGGAAATATATAAAAGCACAAATATCAGATTAGAACATGTTTTTGTTTTCATTTTGACTGATCTCTTTGACAGCATAAGTTTATATTTTTAATTGTTTCATCTTGTTGATGCACATATCGGCTTTTTTTCCCCTTTTTCCACTTTATACAGCCAGAATGATGTTACATCTGTCAGACTCAAATTATTTGCAGAAAGGAGTGACATTTATTCAAAGACAAAACTCAGGACATAAAGAAAGAAGCCTGTGGTTGAGCTGTCTGCAACACGCATCGCACCGCTCCATTAGCAACAGCTGACAAACGTTTACTTTATGGAGTTGAAGCAAATTTAAAGCTGTTATAATGAAACAAATTTCTTTCAGCGACTGTTTGCACCAGTGAACAGAAAAATACATCTGTGCAGGCTGTCATTTAGGTGTCATTTTGTGCTCTCAGAAATTATTTTATCATCTTCTTTTCAAAGACCTCAAACTTATTCCTTTGTGTTTCTAAATTAGGGCCATTATGTGTTATAGTACTGGATATGTACAACCCACATTTTAGATGTTTTATATTTTATATATAAGTTAAGTTGGGTATCCTTTATTTGCTGAGGTAATAGTTTGTAAGACATTTTATTTTATATTTAGTTATATTTAGTTGACCTTTTTATGGGCCCATCAATTATATTTTGATCCTTGTTATTTTTGACTTCTTTTTTGGATGCAATAAAAACCTAGTTTAAAGACTGTTTTCTGTGTCTTCTGTGCCTTTACTGCTTGTTCCCTCACACTTGGTCTTATTTAGCTGTTGAAATTTTTACCTACAAAGCTACCTTTAAGGGAGACAGCAACATTTAAACTGGTATTACACTGAAATAAAAAAAATGGTTACTATTTAGAATAATTCAATTATTCATGTGGGATATTGCAGCTACTACATGTACAGGATACACAGTCATTTTTGACCAAACAGAAGCAGCGACCTTTCCTCCCATGGCAGATGATGGGTAAGTTACACATGTAGAGTGTGTTGATGAAAAAGGGATAACACTTTTGTCTCAGCTGGATCTCTGCAAACTCAAAGGGCACGCTAAAGAAAGAAAAAGATTGGAATCCACTCTGACAGCTGACTAGAAGATTGAATTTATGTTCTGATGGATGAAACAGACAGGAAAAAGAAAAGGCACAATAAAAACATATATTTTGGATGATTTATGGGTTATTTTTTCTGCCACAGGAAATATTTCCTATCAGTGAAGTCTCTTAAACAAAAAAACAAATAAAAAATTAAATAGTGTACATAATTGTGTTTTATTCAGCTCAATTTATTCTGTGTTGATGTTTTTAAAAGCCAATTCAAGATCCAACTCTTTAGTCTGGGTTTTCAGTTAAATTATTTATTCACAGTAATTAGAAAGTCTTGTTATATTTTTATTCTTTAGTTTTGTTGTACCTTTGGCTTCGCAATTTTTAGATTTTAGGAAACACGTTTTTATGATTTATATATTTATTTGTTTTTATTTTTACTCAGAAAAATTTTTAACAGAAAAATGAAAACTGTAGGCAGTTTGATTAGATGGGTCTGGGCATAAAGTGGGTGTGCCTGAAGGTAAAATGCAACACTGTGGCTGTTTGAAACAGAAGAAACAAAGAGAGGTCAACTTGTCTAATTGTTTGCAGAGAATTCTTGCATATATCCTTCAGGTAGGTTGTGGAAAGTTTTGTAGCCACCTGCTGCTTAATACACGAGTCTGTACAAAGAAGTTGAGCTACGATTATGGCTTGACTAAACCATTTAATTGGACTCCTGTTCGAGTTCCAGTAGAGGAGGATTGATTTATTGACCAACTCCACCAAAAAAAAGTGGCATTATGCCGCAATTCAGCTGCTTAGTGTGGGATTTTTTTTTAGTTTCTAGTTGAGAAATTACCTTACTGACCAAAACACTTCATTGCAAATTGGTGCCATGTTGAGTGATAAATTGGAAACCCTCACAGCTCTGCACATGTTAGAAATTCTGAACACTTAGGGAACTTCGCTGTTAGAAATTCTCTGTTTCCATGAGCTGTATCCATGAGAAGCACACGCAAAACACTTTTGTCAGATTGTGTCTAACTGATTTCTGTTGTGTAGCAATTATTTGATTCTGAACCACATCATCTGGAGAAATTCACCCAACTTTGAGAAATTGGATTCAGAGCAAAATAATATTTACTTTAAAGGCCGACTTTGAGAACAAATAATGTGAGTTATGTGAGTTAGTGAAAGTAAAATAGCAACTTGGTGATTTAATCTGGATTTCCAGAAGCTAATAACAATGTTTCAGAATCTCCTGAACATAATGGACAACACTGTTCAACCTCTACACAATAACTTTATTGTGTAGTCAGAATGTTGTTCAGCTCTGCTGCAGTAAGGATTGGAACAGATTGTTGTTGTTCCTTCCCTCTGCCTCAGCTTTCCAAATTTAATCTCCACAACATTAATATTAATAATCTCAACAACTTTCATCAATCCATTCATTTTCTTTAGTCACTTCTCCTTTCCAGGTGACAAAAAGCTGGTGCCTTTCTTCAGACATCACTGTGCGAGAGGCGGGGACATGCTGGACAGGTCATCAATCCATCACAGGGACACAGAGACAAACGAGACAAACAACCATTGATACCCAGGGACAATTTTAGAATTACCAATTAACCTAACATGCATGTTTTTGGTCTGTGGGAGGAAAACTGGAGTACCTAGAGTAAACCATGCATGCATGGGGAGAACATGTAAACTCCACCCAGAAAGGCCCCAGGTCAAAAGATGATCCTGCAACCTTTTAGCAGGGAGGCGACAGCTCAAACCACTGCACCACAGCTCTAACCACTCCACCACTGTGGTTAGAGCTGTCCCTTAACCCTTCAGAAAAAAAATAAAAATAAAAAATAGCCAATTGTTTTACTATTAATCAAGTTTCAGGCAGATGCAATAACACTAAGTTATCACTAGATGGCAGTATTTTTCTAACTCCATTAATATTTGAAGTAACAAGGAGGATAATTAACATTTTTGTTTGTTTTGCGATTATTATGTGTTGGGTAAATTTTATAACTATAAAATGTAAAATTAGCAGTGTGAATAAAAATTGTAAATAAATTAAAATATATAATTTTCATAAATCTTATGGCTGAAACACTGAAAACAGCTTAGTTTTGAATCAGGTGAGCTGATAAAATACTAGCATTTTCTGCATCCTCCATCTGACCTTTTTCTGGTCATTAGTCAAGGAGGTTTTTTGTTGTTTTTCATGTTTTTAGTTACGACAAAATCAATTAAGTACTTTTTTTCCTCTCCTAATATTTTGACTCTACCACAATCTAGAAACATCTATTTTTAATCTGCTAATTAATATGGACATCAGTATGTTTTCTGACAGCTGTAATTATGTAAAACAAACCAAATCAAATGACTGATCACTGATGTGTTTCCAATGTTTTATTCACAGACTGGTGCAAAGTATTTACTGGAGATCTGATTGTTTACTTCATGCAATGTTAAATGAGTAAAATTTATCAACCCACCTTTTTAGGCTCATGGCTTTTAGACTGAAATGTATTTGTTATTTAAAACAAATATAAATTCACACAAATCTCTCTGTTTGGTATGACTGTAGTTTTAGAGTTTGCCAGATCTTAATTTTGATTGGTTTTGACAACCACTTTAGTCGAGTCAGTGGGTCAGCTTCGTTGTGCACACACTGCAGCACCCAGGCTTCACGCGTAACAACATTTGACAAAGAGTCCTCCCTCTTGATCAAGCATTAGGGAAGTGGCTTTGAAAAATTTCTTGCCAAGCATTTTGTCTTGTGTACTATGGGACTGTCTCATGGATTAATTGTGTTGCACGGTCATTACTTACATTTTATTAGTTAAGTGAGTCTGAGGAACTCAGCTGTTGTGTAGCATTACACTGGAAGGACTCTTTGTCACATTAGTTTCATTTTGAATTTAACCTAAATAATCTCTTATTAGCCCTGGTCCAGGTTTAGATTTTATTTAACCCCTGCTTTTGCTGATTATTTTGGTTTGTTAGTGCATTTAATAAAGCTTTAGGTTGGTCACCATTCAGCTTCAACACCTTTAGTCCTGCTTTTCTATACAATATACATTATAATAATAATAAAATAGTACTTAAATATACAAGAAATCCAAAAACTAAGTACAACATATGAAGAAATTCAATAATTAGAAATTAAAAGCTTCCAGGCCCCATTTTAAAGGTTTGTTTGGGTTATAAAACTACCGAGCCTTGGTTTGAGTGTGTTTGTTCTCTGGGAACACAACGAAACATCCTTCAGCAGTAAAAATGAACTTCTAATTGAAGCTTTTTATGGGTTTTATGAGCAACAACAACTACAACTTTTTTTATTTTACTGCAAATGTCGGGATTTGGGTTTTCTTTGTGCTTTTGTATTCAGTTTATTGCTTTTATTGTCTTCATGTTTCAATTTAAGTTTATTTTATTCAGTTATCTCAGTTAGCCTCGTCTTAAATCAGTTCTTGTTCCTCGTGTCTTTGTTTCCTGTCATCTTTTACTTCTCCTCAGTCAGTCTCTTGTTTTCCTGCCACGCCCATCGTCACCTGATCCTAGTTGTAATCATCTCACCTGTGCCCACTTCACCTAATTACCCTCTGCTTTAAAACCTGATCATCTCCACCACTGCTGGTTTGTTGTCACTTCACTTGTTGTCCCTCTCTTCTTGGGTCTCAGTTTTGGGGTTTTTTATGTTATGCTACCACGTCAGCCTTTGTTTATGATTATCTCTTATTTTAACAAATTAGTTTCTTTTTAAAAGATGAGTCTGCTTTCTGGGTTCACCTCCTTCTCCACCCAACATGACAGCAAATATTTTCAGAGAACAAACTTTTCTGTACAGCTGAGATAAGCAATAAATGTAGCCTCCTCTTTACAACAAGTAAGGGACAACTTCTGTTCCAGCATGATTTACCCTGAGCCCTCATGGACCAGCGGTATCACAAACCTGAAAATTCAAACATAAAATGAAAAACAGAGAAAAGGTTGGAAAAGAAAAATTCTTTATTTAGATATTTTTGAAACAAAAAGATGAAATAAACAAATCAATGAACACAAACTATTTCCAATAATTTATACAATTTTGTACACAAAACTTGAGTATTGTGCCAACATTTTATTTTGATAAAGAGCTTGTGCTCACAGGGAGAAACGGTAGTCAGGTTTTGTTTTTTTTTTCCTCTAATTAGCAGAGATGGGTCAAAACTAATGGCAGGGAATGCCAAGGGCTGGTGCTAGCCTGCTTGTTTATGCATATGTCCAACACAGCACATGAATAAATGATAGAACAAGCTTGTTGTGCATCATTACCAGAATGGGGGGGGTAATAAAATATTAGAGGAACTTGAGATAAAGAGATTTATGACAGAGCTTAGTTGAAAAGCAATTTTTCAGATGAAATAATTAATACTCATAAGTGTGAAAAGGCATTCTGGTGCCATGTCCCGTTGCATGAGAAGAGCACGGGATGTTTTCTGATGACATGAGCAGCAACTGTGCCCAATGTCAATTCCTCTCTCATTAAAAGTCACAAACAGAGGCCTTTGTTCACAGTGACAACCTGTCTGCTTCTGAAAGGCAAAACGTCCTCTTTGCTTTAGGATAACTGGCAGTGATTGCTGAGCGTGCAAGCACCGTCTCAGACTAACTGCTCACAATTAGCTGAACGATGCCCCAGAGTTAAAATCATCCACCGTGGTAAAAGTGTTAAAGAGCAAAGGTCATGAACTTGATAGTTAATATTTGACTAATCATCTTTCCTTTTTTGAGCAAATGAGTCAGTGTGAGCCATAAAGGGTCGGCCATCTTTGGCTTTCTTCATTTGAGGGACTCCTGTAATTGTAACAAGTTTGCATCCAAAAGCTTGTGTTTATCAGTGGCTGAGCTACAAGATTACAAAAACAAGCTGTTTGACAAAAGCTAGCTTCTCTCATCAGGCCTGCAGTATGTGAGATGCATTGTCCCCCCTGTGGTCCTGTCATTCTTCTCCCTGCTTAGATAATCCAAACAGATGTGGACTTCCCTCAAAGTCCCCCATCAACTCTGTGCCCCCGCTCACATCCACTAATCTGAACCATGCCTCTGATAGCAGAGCGTACCATCTGCTGTGCTTGAGCACTTTGAGATGGGCAGACCTCCACATCTGGACCCCTGCCTACCCCTCCTGTTTTCTCCTTTTTATCCTTTCTGTACGCCGTCTCTCTATCACTCACGCTGAACGCAACAAGGATTTAAAAGCTCATCAGGCTTTAAAGTCTAAATATATCAGTGTTGCAATCAGAGATGTGGCAGATGTTAAAGTCAAGTGTTCAGTATTTTTGTTAAGTAAAACACTGAAAAATGAATTTGTTTTTTTATTTAGAAATGTGTTTTTCACAATGTTAAATGTTGACCTGCTCCTTTATTAATTTATATTTTGATATATTTTAAATTAAAATACCCTGATACTAGAAAGCTCTAACAGTGTAACAATAAAAGTCAAAACTAAAACTAGCCAAGTGGCTTTCCCCACGTCACTATTAAGAGTTTTATGAGCAAATGATGACCAGTGAACTTGAATCTGTGAGCTGAATAACAAACTGGATCTGACATAATTGTTGATAGGATGCAAAGCTCAGAGAAGCAGAGAGACTTTTTGCGCTCATACGTTTGCCACCTGAAGCACTGATGAACTACATTTTGTAAATATGATTTTATTTTGGATGTGAAGGCTTGTGCAGCCACATGATGCCAGTGATGCAAGTCTAAATCAGCAGATTAATTAAAGATTGCAACCAGGCAGTCCCACTGGAACCACTAATGGGTGTCCCATCAGAATTTAATGGACACAACCACAGCCAATTGTAACTTGGGATAACTCTTAATGAATAATAAAGAAGAGCATTTAATCTTGTTCAGCCATGTACATTTAGTTCAACAGAAACTTCATTTAAAGTTTTTTGGGTACTTTGGTTTAATGAGTCCCTTGGTTCCTACATTTTATTAAAACTAACAAAACAAGATCTCAGTCTGGTTCTTATTTGCCCATTAACCAATTAGCAGTACAGTTTCTTATGAGCTGATAAAAGCTGATAAAAGTAACTGTTAAAATATCAAAGGGGCCAAAGATATTTCATAGTTGGTTCATTGTATAGACTGATCACCCAGCTGTGAAAAATAAGGCTATTACACTGGAAGGATTTATGTGTTTGATGCACAAATAGCCAATTGATTGTAGACTGTTTTGACACTGTCAAGGATATACTGAAAGAGTCTATTGAGCCAAATATTGATTAAGCCATTAATCTGCATCATCACCTCCAGACACCCACTAGAGACACATTTATTCAACCTAATGGAAATTTTTGACTTTACTGCCTTTGGATCTGCCACCTGCATGCATTCTTCTTGGGCCTGTAATGATTGCTTTGTTAACAAATGAAGGGAAGACAAGGGGGCAGATAAAGCAAGGATGAGCTCAAGATTCATTGTTTTATTCCATCAGCAACTATTCATCCAATGGAAAGTGGTTTATACACACCTGGGCAACTTTATTGTTTAAATATGGAAAATGCTACAGTGCAGGTTTGAGCACACTCACAGCTAAACCTTACCCTTGACATTTATGACGTTGTAAAATGATTTGTAAACAGTGAGGATGTGCCACTGAATTAAGCTGTGAGTGAAATAAAATGTGTGGATAAAATATAAATAAGTTTTGTGTTTGTTTTTTTTTTTCCATTCACTTTCAAGTTATTTGTCTTTTATTCAGAGCAGTTCATATTCATGTTTCTCCTGTTGTTAGCACAGAAATAAGTTACTTTTCTAATTAAGTTTCCAAACAGTGGCAAATAAATGTTATTGTTTTACATTTCTATGGGAAGTCCATTGAGATTAAACATGTCCTTTCCAAGCTAATAAAATCAAATAAAATACTGCTGGGATTTTTTACATCCTACAGTTCAATGAAAGGATTTTTTAAAACTTTATTGCAAAGTTCTCTGTTTGTTGGAGTGACTCATCTTTTTAATGATTAAAACACTTTTAGAACAAACTTTCTAAACGCAGACATATTGACAAGAAACCACTTTGAAGCATCACCATTAAAATTCAAATGATCTTCAACCTTAAGTATTATATGATACAGCTCTAATCGCAGCTATCTATTGAGTAAAGCATTATCTCACTTAAGATAAGTACTTCATCAGAAACCTGAAAATCTAGGCCTTAAAGATGCGTATAGATTTTACTGGCCTGTAATTTAGATTCATCGCTTCATGCAGCGTTTCTTAATGCCATAATTTAAGTACAGGTCATATCTGCTGTAACTGGTGAGGCTTTATACAAATGTAGTATTTTGCTGACAACTTGATTAATGTGGTACATATTGACCTCATTAGGTCCCGTGTGACTCAGTCTACGAGCGATGCTAAGATCCATTCCCTCCTGCCACATGGTGCTACTAGCTTGCTCCTTCTTCATTCATCTTTAATGTGTTTACCGCACCAGATTAATTCTCCAGTTCAGCACACATCTATCAGAGCGATATCACTCCCCACTGGGTAATTGCAGCAAACACACCTCCCTCCCACTCACTTTTATTTAGAAACTCTGTGCTTTTATTTGACTTTAAACAGTTAGAAACTTTAAATCTGCAAACAGCAGTCACAGTTATATGTGATTCTCAGGAAGGCAGTTGGAAGAAACACTTGTTAAACTTTGTAAAAAGTGAATTTAATCTTAGTCTTGCTTGCATCAGAGATGGGCTGAGTTATGTCATAAAGTTTAGTCTTATGTCAGCTTTTAAAATGATCATGATGCTTTGCATTAGGCTTCTCCTAAATTAGCACTATTAATGGATACTGCTTTTATCCCTGAGAGTCTCATAAATCATTGCAAATAATAAAACTTGGAGTGCCTAGGGGGGCATTAAATACCTGGACTGTCCTTGAACAAGGATCTATTACTGTCATTATTCATTTTATTACTGTTTAAACATTAGTCGTAAGATGAACAGCGTGTCATTTTTGCTTTATTTAAAGAATTGGTTGCAAATTTCTATAACAAAAATTGCTACAACTTCTTCTTTATTTAAAGAACAAGTTAAGTGTCTGTGCCAGACTGCCAGCTTGTGTTTAGATGCAGTGAATGAGCACTTTTACAGGAGCATGCTCTGATGCTCATGGCTGCCCAAGGCTGCGGTGTCCTCCATTCACCTCTTGCTTTCTTTGCTTTGAATGATGTTTCAAAGGGTTAAGGAAAAAATATAAATAATGACAGGCAGTATCAACTTCTCTTGCACAACACATAGTTGTCAGATCAAATAACCATGGCATGGCAAATCTAAAATTTACTATCCTTATTCAAGCTTGTAACAATGATAGCATTTTTGAGAAACTAGTTTCCCACCATAATTAAAAGAACTGTTGATGCATTTTGTTATTTTCATCTCTTCCCCTCTTGTTTTTACTCAGTGACCAACCTGTTGTTAGTTACAATCACACGAAGAGGAATTAGCACTGGCCCCTTTTAAACTTTGCAATCTGACCCCATGGCTGCTCACTTCTACCTAAACCCTGATTCCACTGTAGTCACCAGGCCATTATTCATTCAAAGCTTCCTCTCTAAGGGTTAGTTTACTTTCCTTTCTGTTCTGCTCACTTTGTAGGTCAGGCACAGACAGCACCAAGACTCAGTTGTCAGTGAAAAAGTAAACACAAAAATGCTTCTTTTTTGAAGCACATTTCATGTATAATGAGGATTTATTTGTTTATTATAACCCACTCAATGACTTCTCAGCACCTGCAAAATAATATACTACTTGACTGGCATTGTTATTATAGAAATGTGTAAATATTATATATTTTTTTATGTATTTGCAGCACTCAACATAATTATTTCTTTTTACTGAAAGTGATTAAAAAAATATATTATTCTTATGACTTATATAGCACCTTTTTAACTTCTCCGGGTTCTGCAAGTGATTTACAATGTTTCTCAGTGCTTTATAATATATATATGGAAAGGATCCATAAGTATTATGTGATACAGCTGTAATTGCAGCCATCTATTGAGTAAAGTATCATAACCCCGATCCTTCGATTGAAAGACAACCTCTTGGTGTAATTATGAGAATTTTGTCAATTTTAATCAATATTTCTTTTTATGACATCATCAGATTCCACTGACATTGTGCAAATTAACAAAATATTTTTTCTTATTTGTTGCTTTTACTTTTTATAAAGAGACTCAAAAGAATAGGGAGGATGTGAAAGTCAAAGATTGGTTCAGAAGGGCTGATATTTTATTTAACTGCCAGGTCCAGTTAGTTGATGCGCAGAAAGGGAAGCACGGCAGCCTCTCTGCAGGGCCATGCTTCCCTGCTTCCCTCCCTCTTGCTCTTCCCGCCTCGGCGTCCAAGAGCTCGGGCCTCCGGCTGTGTAACCATGACAACCAAATGAGGTAAATGGTTGCAGGAGAATCCTCATCACGACCACCACCCTCACAGAGCTCTCTTCAGTGGTGCATGAACCTAGTATGCTCATGTCTTTCGTGCATGATAATCCCCATCCAGTGTTGTAATTCCTCTTTGGAATCCCACTAAATGGTTCTACTCTGCAGCGTACCGTCATTCTGCTCTCTGTCAAGCCAACATTGCATCTCCTTAGGGAGAGAGGGTTATTTTTGTCCTATGGTTTCTTGGCTTCAGACTAAGAAAAAACATCCTACAATGTTACACAGCTTTATATAGTGTCACAATGTGTCATGACAAGCAGCACACGTTCTTATAAAAAAGAAATGGGGAAAATAATCCCGATTGTGAGGGATAAAAAGAAAAACAAACATGTCAGTAAAGAAAACAACAACATTGCACAGCTCAATACGTAGGCAAATGCTACCAAAAAGAAAATAGAAACAATGAATAGAAATGTCTTCCTTCCTGGGATTGAACAAGATTTCTGTTCATGTCGTTTAACGGTACTGCATTGTTCAGTTTGCACAATGATGGACAATGATGCAGCAGAATTGCTGAATGAAGAGATTTTCCATAAAAAAACAAAACAAACAACTGGAAACCTGTTATGCAAAAGGATGTTATTTAATTGTTTTTTAAGTCTAATTTCTCTAACGCCATTTCCAGAAATATTTCCTCTATTTGCATACCTACAGTGTGATATAACAGTCCTGTGTGAAATAACACGCTGTGCTGTATTTACAGATGAGTGTTATTTCTCTCCTGCTGTGATGAGACAAAATCTGTAGACCTCAGGAAATGAGAGCAAGAGATTCACAGATACAGTATCATTAAGTCATCTTTAACCTTTTCCCAGAAATTTAGCTTTGCTAAGGATCACAATTCTACTCTTGTTCAAGGATCTGAATATGATAATTCTGGAGTTTTAAAGTGTTAATCAGAAACATTTCACAGTAAAATAAAAAAAATAAAGCTTTGCTACGTCTGTATATGCGATTTCCATCTTTCATTGGTCTTACTTTTATTACCTTCCCGCTGCAAGCTAGATTTTATTTCATGCATTCAAAATATATATTCTTTTCCAAGCAAACACAGAACAGAGGACAGAAAAATGATTTTATTACTATCATTGTTTTTTTTAACCAAACATCCATATACACGTACACATACAGTGTGTTTGACAGTGTCTGTTTGACATTTGGAAATCCATTCAGCAGCAGTAGCATCACTCTTTCTTCCATCACTTCAGTTAGATTTGAATCATTCTGACATTTATCTGACAAATCAAAAAACGGAGAATTTTGGTATTTTAGGCATTATCAAGACAAACTGAATGAAAGCAGCCACCACCATCTTTGCTTTCTCGGGTGTGTAATGCCAGAAACTTACATCAGGGACAAACAATATAAGTAAACAATTTCTTTGTAAAGCTGTGGTAGAAAAATAGACATGATTCTGAATTTTATTCTGTAAGTAACTCAATGGTGCATGCTCTAATGTATTAATATTGTTAACAAATAAAATAAGGAAGAGAAAGAAAAATGTCATGCTAAAATTCTTAAAGCTAACAGTTAAGCTAAAATAATACTTTGTTTAATGTACAGTAACTACACAGTAGTTGAAAATAATAAGGATATGTATAAAAAATCCCCACCTGATTCCTTGATGCAAGTCTGTGCATGTAGATATAAAGAAAGTGGTTTATTTTAAAAGGAAAACAGAAAAAAGTCAGACATTTATTTTTAGCTTAACTGGTTACAAAAAAAGATGTTTGATTTTCTTTATAAGCCTCTCCTTGGCCAAGACCAGGTATTTTTTTGAATTTTGTTGTGAGTTCCTAAATGTCCTTGTCACACTTATTTTCAGTCTAATTAAATTCATAACGAGGGCAACTTCTGGTGATGAGCAACATTTTGCTTTGTTCAATAATTCAGACCAAAAAGGCAAAAGTAGAAAAAAAAAATAATGTTGTAGCTTCTAATAAAACACATTTTCATTTTGGCTATTTCACTAAGCCTCATTTTTCTGGGTCAGTTTTGCAGAACTTTCTACTCTCTTGACTGACTGTTCTCTTTAGCAGACTTGGCAGGTTTTCATTTTGTTGTCTTAGCTAAAATATGAATTTAAAATCAGTATCATCAAAGTACGAGTGTAAAAATATATTTCCTCCTAATAGTGTGAGAAAAAGAGTCAGACACATTTATTTTTCCAAACAGTTGTACAAAGGGGTGAAAATGTGTGCATTGTGTAGCAGAGTGGGGTTTGCTGGTGGGGTTTGCAGAAAACTATCAGATTTAGAGACTAAGTTTTTCTCCATCCTGGTTTGGGACTTTCCACTTTTACTTTAATTTTTAAAATCCACATTTGTTTTCTTTGCTTTCTGTGTTGGATTGTACATAAATGCAATGAGTTGGATTTAAAAAATACTGTTTTAGGAATATAACAATTATAAATCTTTACTCATATCACAAAAAATAACTGCTTGCTATGAAACCAAATTGCAGGATTCATTTTATGTGTGGGTGATGATAGTAAAGTTTTATACACAAAACTGGGCTGATGTTTACCTAAAATTGTTATGGAGTAACATTTTGGATACTGCAGACAGATGTTGTAGTTTGTAATTATTGTCAATGTTTAAATAATGGAAAAAGACAAGGAATTGTAACTTATTCTGTTTTAGGCTCTAAACAATGAGACAATGTCCTCTAAACTTTTATAAAATTTGCTTCTATTCATCTTTAAAATAAAAAACCCTTTTACCAGTTGGAGAAAATTAACAGGCCTATAATGTGGCAGATGGTTTGGGAATACTGAAAGCTCTGTTTATATAATCTCCAGTAGGCATGTGCTCTTAGTGTGTACCACAGTCTGGCAAATACACAACTTCCATTTAGTTCCATTATTTCTATGTTTAACCAGATGTTTCGTTTTCATCACAACATGGGACATCACACATATCTGAATAAATACACCGACAATACAGACTGGTAACCACACCGAATTTTGATGGGAGACATCGTTCAAAAATGTGTACCAAGATGTAAAACTTTGTGCTTTTTTTGATGCCCATGAAAAAATAACAACAATGAATAAGGCCACATTTTATTTTTTTTTGTCATCTCTGCAAAATGTGCCTCAGGATGCACATTTAGGGTTGTGTCTCATTCAAAAGAGATAAAAAAAATGTTGTATCCTTTTTATATTATGTTACCCACACAGAAATGATAAGTATTTGCTTGTGGCTATTTTAAAATCCACTGCTTGACATTCTTTCTGCTACATTTCAGCATTGCTGAATTATTTATGCCATACTTGAGAAAAACAAACATATATGATTTTGTTAATCTCAAATCCTTATCACAGAGGATTTAAAAATACTCAATGCATATAATAAACAAAAATCAAATTTTGGAGGGCTCTGACTTATCTAATTTGAACTGTATTGCACTTTTACTCATGTGAAAAAAGGATGGTTTTACAAAAGAGTAAAACACTTTGAATCAGCAGCTTTAAATGATTTGTAGTAAAGGAACAAAAAGCTGTCAGATACCTTACAAACAACCACAGCCAGCAATCTGTTTTTGAAAAAAACGAACCCCTTTCGTGTAACTATCACATAGAAAATAACTACTGCGTCTGAGTTTTGTATTTAAATAGATGTTAAACACTGCTATGTACGAAGCCAAGTAAGACTTCTGGTTCAGTCACCGACAGGAAGAAAATGTAAATCTTTGGAGACCATAACTGTTTGAGTATAATATGTTTATACAAAGTGCAAATTGCTTTCTCTTCTGAAGCTATCCCTACCTTGATATACAGCACATCCCTCACAGAAATGTCTTCATATCCCACTTCTTCTCTACCTAAACTTAATCTTTGGCAGATGAAGACAGTATCAGTCTGTTTGGCCTTGCCAAAATTTAGTTTACCATTTAAGGTGTGCTATTTGACAAAATATTTCTACATAAATTCTAATTTAATACCATGTTTGTCATAATTTCCAAGAATACACTGGATATATTTCAGAACTTTCTTTCTACATAGTTCATAGTGTCAATCTAAGGAACATACAGTGTTGGTTTTTATGTTTGATTATATACCTTTTACTTCTTTTACACAAATTTGAGACTAAATAATGATAATATGGCTAAAGTGTGAAAAGACCCACTGGCAACTCTTTCAATACCTGGTATATACCTGGTACTCTTTCTAGCTTCCTGACACTCTTTAATTCATAAGGAGTGACATTATTAACCTTTTTCAGTTTGCATTAACAACCTTTAATGTTAGTGAATGAGGCTTTTCAGATGGGAAGAATCTGCCAGCTTAATATAGAAGTAGCAGTTAAAAACTGAGGTCATTGGCTGTTATGACATCCTTTATGTTGTGAATCTTGAGACCGTCAAGTACTCTGCTTTACCAAGATAAAGCCTGAATGAAAGCAATTAGAAATCTCAACCTATCTCTAATGTTACTTTACAGAAATTAGGATTCTTGGGCTGAAAATCCATCATGAGCAGATGCTGAAAGGGTTTTAGTTTTTTCTAAAACTAAGGTGACAGAAGCAACACCTTTTATATTTAAACTGTTTCTTCTCTGTTACAAATGATTTGGCCTCAATATACTGTATTTGTTTAGGCCATTTGACAACGAACCAGACCCAGTAGGTGCAAATAAAAATCAGAGGTATCCACAGACAAAAAACTGATCCCTAGAATATCATTTTGCTGATGGAGCAGAACACTCACTAACCTTTGATTTGTACTCATTCCTTGGGAATGTCTTTAATTAGTCCATTACACATGTCCACATTAAAAGTGCATCAGTAGCACTCCTTTCTTTTTTCCAGGTAAGAAACAGCATGGGCTCATGTCATCTTCAAATGATTTGAAGTTCCAGGAAGACACAAGGTCTTCAAACAAAATGCTTTCACTCCTCGCTGTCTTCCTCGTCCCCCTTGGCTCCTTTACTCCAGCGCTGGAAGCAATGAACCGTTGATGCCAAAAAGAAGCTGGTCATAATGGCCACCACAGACACAGAGATGCCAGAGAAAATAATGATGAGCAGGTCTGTTAGAGTCAAGGTGGCCTGGCACTCCCGAAAGCTGTCCTTGGAGAGCTGGGTCAGGGCAACACGTCTGCCATCCATGGGCAGGGAGCACTCCATGCCCTCCACGCCTGAAACAAAAAAAGAAAACAAAATTATGTTGAATGTACTGAAATAAGAATGTTGTTTGGTAATTCCTGTGCAAAGAAAAATGGAAGAACTCGTAAAAATTCTGCTGAGAAAACATTATATAAAACAACTCAATGACAGTGATTAAATTTGTCAAATGTTTTGGTGATTCTACAAACATTTTTGAGTCAAATGTGATATTAACATAAGACTAAACTCTTCAGGGGAAAAAAATGAAAGAGAACAATGGCTCGCTTGAGTTTTATTCATAAAGTTAAGTGTTATAAACTATCTCAGTTGTGCAGCCTAATGCACTTTCTTAAGAGGATTGGGAGCTGATTTAATAACTGTGAGGTCGATCAAAAGTCCTTATGACTTTATGAGGTGAAGTTGCTCTGTTTATCCAGAACACCCACCCACAGCATGTCTGTGGGTACACTCACAGATTACAATGAAAATACTAGAACACAATGATCTCTTGAAGTATATTGTAAAATAAAGATTTATTTCTGTTTTAATGCATTCTAATGTGTTGTAAGTGCTGTGTAAGTAGCTCTGAAAGTGGCCTATGCCTAGGTACATTTTTGAAAATGAAGGATTTTGCTTCTGAATACAACATGCCTTGAAAATATTCTAAACATAATATGCCTGTTTTGTTTTTTTTTAATATTAGGGGGCACGTTGACCAAACTTTGACAATTAATGAATGACAAATTATCGAGTGCTGCTTTTTGTCTGACACTTAATGTACCATTTTCTATAGTTATTTTCCTAGAGAAACAAGTCCTCCTATAAACAGTCTTTTCATGCCAACAAATGAGATAACATGATAATTAACATAATTTTTGCATTGTGCGTTTAATAAAACCAGAAATGGTTCACTTTAACAGGCTTACAGATTCCAATCAATTAATTTAATTTACAATTATGTTGATCTTTGAACTTTACTTGTTACAAATGGCAATTAGGTGCTTACATCAGCACTTTTTTCCAACATTACAAGCATCATACTCTATACAGAAAGTAAGTTGCATTTATTTTGGCAGTTTTATGCTGTAAGAAACATTATATGGGTGGGAAGAGATGAAGCTTTGCAATGTGGGTGGCTACTTTCCACTGTTGCTGCACATGCAAATGGACACATTTAGGAGTATATGGATCTTTGCTTAGTTGTCAGCACATTTTAGAGCATACTGTGGTATGATATAAGTTAAAACTATTCTATGGTTGCCTACATCAGTAGTTCTCAACCCTGGTCCTCGAGGAACACTAGTCTACATGTTTTCATTGTTTCCCTGCTCTTCAGCAAGTCTTTAATGTCTGCAAAAGCCTGTTAATCACTCACTCATTCAAATAATGTGCGTCAAAGAAGGAAAACAACTAAACATGTAGGATAGTGTTCCTCGAGGACAATTTCCATTCCACAGTCAAACACGTCTAATTTAAATGAAGTATTTTTGTTACTATTTAGCTTTTTTTTTTTTTTTTCTGCTCCTGGTGGAAGGCGGACGTGTTTCTTTTCTCTCTGTCTCTCTGTCTCCTGGTGCCCCCCCCGTCTTTCCTTTTTCGAAGCCTCTTTTTACATATTTTCCAAAAATTTAAGGAATATGGATCTGATCAGCTGGTTTCTCAACGCAATTGATACAATTTCCTCGACTGGGTGAAGGAGAGTCCAGTCTCGGGATAT